>NC_136485.1:141748885-141813885 GCF_053919585.1 Euprymna scolopes
ATATATATATATATAGGTGCATGCGTGCAAATATAACTTTACTGTGTATATGTATATGTATATATATGTGCATATATATGTATATATATGTGTATATTTGCATATATATATGTATATATGAGCAAACAGTTAATAAAATATGTTAAAAAACACTATGAAATGAGTTAAAACATATTTAATCTGAAAAGGAAACACTAGATAAGTGGATAGTCCTTAATCCGCGAAGTTTCGAAGAATTACTTTCCTTCTCATATGAGGGTAGGAATTAGCAAAATGCGGGATCGGATTTTGCATGCAGAAGTATTTGATGAAACAAGTAAGTCAAAGATCTTACTTGAAAACTAAAAAAGTGAAGCAGAGGGAATATGGTAAAGAAAAAGGTGATTACACATTAATGGATAGTCTGGTAGAAAATAAAAAAAATCCAGTGACGGTAAAATCCAAATCTAAAACTTTAAAAAAGTTAAAAGAATTTCCATTTGTACATTTTATATATGTATATATATGCATATATGTATATATATGTATATATATATATACATGTATATATGCATATATATGTATATATATGCATATATTAGGTTGGTGCAAAAGTAATGTCGTTTTTTGAACTTCAAAAAATGACATTGTTTTGCACAAATTAATACACACACACACACACACATATATATATACATATATATATACATATATATATATATATATATATATATATATATATATATATATAATTCTATATAAGACGCCTGCATGAGTATTCAGGAAAGAGTCGTCGGATTGAATGTCGTAACTGATTAAATATTTTGGTTTCGATTCAAGCTGATGACACCTAAGACATATTTCTCTTTAACACTTTTGAAATTATTACTATATATTGGGTACAATATAATAATCAGTAGAGAACTGTTCAATAATAATAAGTAAGAAATCATAAATTGAAATATCATATTTAAGTGTATTTTACGACCAAGCAACGCCGGCATCGTGCTAGTTATATATATATATATATATATATATATATATATATATATATATATATATAGAGAGAGAGAGAGAGAGAGAGAGAGAGAGAGAGAGAGAGAGAGAAAGAGAGAGAAAGAGAGAGAGGGAGGGAGCAAGGGGGAGAGAGAGAGACGACGTTTACCGAGTCTAAAGTTATTACTTTAAAACTAATACACTTTTAGAAATCAATCATTCAAAATCGATAAACATACGCCAAACGTTCCGAAAATATCTAATATTTTCGGTAAAAATTGTTCACAAGATGGCGTGCGCAACTCTTGCTTGTCAAACTCATCAATGCCCTTCAAAAATCTATGGCGGCAAACATAACGATTGTCTGATTTAGTTATTGGAAACTAGACATTAAAATAGATAATATACTTTGTTGCGCGCGTTTCTCCACAAAGAACGATTAGTTCTTCAACTGAAGAATACTGGATTCTCGTCACTTCCAAAATTAAACTCCTCGAATGTTGAACATTTTCTTTTGTGACTAAATTGAATTATTTAGTCTAAATAAGAATAGAGAACATCATTCAATTTTTACATAGTAGATAATCTTTTTATATAGTAAATATAATTTTCTTTCAGATTTACATATAAAACTCAAATAAATCATTTGCTTCAACGATAAGTGATGACTGACTATTAAACTTCCTTATCTATCTATATATCTATCTATCTACTATTTATCCATTTTAGCCTTTTGTGCCAAGATCAAAGTGTAGTATCTGTTCCGACAGATACTGCAAGCTATGACTAGCAATGACTAGCAAAGACCAGATGTGGGGGCAACCCCACATGCCTGACCTTTAACCAGCTCCCATTTCCCACCTCTCGGGAGCTGGTCCCCTTTTCCCTTCCCCCTCCCTTCACTCCTCACATTAAAAATTGGCCTTGTGCCTAATTTGCTCGGTGGGGGAGCAAATAAATACCATCTGTTCTTCAGATACTGCAAGCTATGATTAGCTAGGACTAGCTATGACTAGCAAAGACCAGATGTGGGGGCAACCCCACATGCCTGACCATTAACCAGCTCCCACTTCCCACCTCTCGGGAGCTGGTCCCCTTTTTCCCTTCCCCCTCCCTTCACTCCTCACATTAAAAATCGGCCTTGTGCCTAATTTGCTCGGTGGGGGAGCAAATAAATACCATCTGTTCTTCAGATACTGCAAGCTATGATTAGCTATGACTAGCAAAGACCAGATGTGGGGGCAACCCCACATGCCTGACCTTTAACCAGCTCCCACTTCCCACCTCTCGGGAGCTGGTCCCCTTTTTCCCTTCCCCCTCCTTTCACTCCTCACATTAAAAATCGGCCTTGTGCCTAATTTGCTCGGTGGGGGAGCAAATAAATACCATCTGTTCTTCAGATGCTGCACTTCCATTTCTTGTTCTCTTTCAGTGGAGGAACAGCCCTTCACGGCTGAGATAATTTTTTTAATTTTTGTACATTTTCTCCACGTTAAAAACGACCCTGGTGTCTAACTTTGTTCCGTGGGGAGGCATTGTAAATAGGCACTATTATATAAAATATACTTTGTCTGTGTGTCTGTGTTTCTGTGTGGCTGTGAGTTTTCTATGGATCCGAGACGGCAGGGTCGATTTTTATGAAATTTCACATTAAAGTACGTTATGTGCCTGGCAGGATTCTTTTAAAGTTTTGAATCGGAAGTTTTCAATAATTATCCATGATTCATAGGTGAAATAATCCGATGAACGAGGAACAAGGTTAACATCTTACACCGCCTAATATCACAAGTGCATTTGAGAAATTTTATTACCACACAACCCTAAAGGCCAACAGCAGGTTCTTTATATGACACAGACGCGTTCGAAATTAATATTTCTGTTTAAAGCGCACTTTCACAATGATACTTGACTTTTGCAATTTAAACTTAAAATCAAGCACAATTAGTAATGCCAGGCATATGAAATCAACAGTATGATTCTTTGATATGACAGGGGCGCGTTCAAAAAGAACGTTTCTGTTTACAGTACAATTGAAGCATGATACTTGACTTTTGCATTTTAAACTTAAATTCAAGCCATTATATATAAAATAATTTTATAAAATCAACAGTAGGTTCTCTACAGTACAATGTAAACTACACATATATATACATACATATAAATATTTATATCTGTATATATATATATATATATATATATACCCCATATATATGCATATACATATATATATATATATATATATATATATATATATATATATATATATTATGATACTCGCCCATCGTTGTCGATGAAAGACATGAATATCGCTGGTTTGTAGTTAATGGTTTTACAGATGACTTTTGTAGGAGACTTACAAGGATAATGAAGGCTAAAAATATTGTTCATAGGTAGAAAACCTATAGTCAGTAGCTGTCATTGAAATGCTCATAATTTGCAAAGTGTATGCTTCCACCTCTTCTAATTCACACTGTTTGGCTCTGCTTCATTGGCGCCTCTGTTGATTAAATCACGCCATTCACATCTGTTCTTTGCTAGCATCTCCCACGATTCGGTGTATATGACTAAGGCTTTGAAGGACACCTTTAGATTGGTTTTGAAGCGTTTCTTTTGTCTGCCTACACGCTTTTTTTCACATGAAAGTTCACCATACAGGCGCTGCTTTGGGGTGCACTTATCTGACATACGCATACTAACTTAATGAACTTGGGACTGCTGAAATAATGTGAAGATATATTTCCAAAACATCAGTGTCAAGAACCTTGTTTTGCCATTCCATGTCCATGATTTTTCTAAGACAGGTCATGTAAAAGTGATTAAATCTATTTGCATGTCTGGCATAGATAGTCCAAGTCTCCCAAGCATACAGCAATGTATTGATTACAACAGGCCAGTTTGCAGTTTGGTTTCGAGACGGATTCCTCTATGGAGAGGGTGGACCATCGCCCCCTATGGGATGAAGTAAAAATAATAAACAGAGAGACCCACTCGAAAGTGAGAAACAGCGCACATGCTCGGACATAACAGCCTACTGAGCAAACCAAGCATAGAGCTGAACGCAATTTGCACACCTCTGATGGAGAGAGCAAACCTTGAATAACAACATAGGTTTAACATTAACAAAAACCAACTAAGAATTACACATATGGCCGAGTGGTCCTAGACGTTGTATCAAAGTTTACAGTTAGCCAAAGGTGCTGAGTTCAATCCTGAACGAAGGCAGTGAAAAGTAACATTCAAAACAGAGAATCAGCAACTATATCCCAGAGCCTAGTTGGAGTCCGAACACGGTACCCCGTAATAATAATAAAGGGTTGCGTTCGAGACTCCTAACAAATGGTTCCCAGTTCGATACAAAACAACTGATGAAGGCCGGAGGGCAAAACGGCCGAAACGTTGTGACTATAACAACCAAGATGAGGACGTCAATCCGACAATCTCAATCAATGAAAACACCTCATCTCAAAAATACAGGCAATTACTATATATATATATATATATATATATATATATATATATATCCCCTAAACCCTTTCAATATTTCAATTGATATATTTAAACATACTTTTTCATCAAATCTATAGACAAACATTGAGAATAATCTAAGTTTAGAATCAAGTATTTCTTTACTGTTATTTCACATAATGTGAAATCATATTAGCAAGTTTCATCTGCATCAAGACCAGTAAATTTAAATGGTAAATAGTGGATGTTTTGCAATTACAATGCAAAATTTGGATAACAAATAATGATTGACACATTCTATATGCGACATAAAGGGCAAAGTTTACAACCACATAAATTAACCTAAAGGCTGTTCAAAAAACCTTAGTTTGTGAAATCCAATGATTGCTTGTCTATTTTTCAAGGTTAATAAATTGCCTAAAATAGGCTTTGTATGATCCCCTTAATGCACCACCTTAAAGGAAAATGTCACATAGTGCATAACACAGTTCAGGTCATTACCTTTCCAACAAGCCTTTATTTGCAAAATTCTGTCAAAAAAAAAAAAACCCGCTGAGGTTTGGAACTTATAGATATATCGAAAATAGGGTATAGTCATGGTCATATATATAGTTTTGCTAATTTGGGATGAATTGTGCTGAGCTTTTTTTTTTGCTTGATTGTCTCACCTGTGCCCTTGTCAGGCCACTAATATATATATATATATATATATATATATATATATATATATATATATATATAATAGGACAACAAGAGTATAAAATGAAGTTACAAAACTATATATTGGTAGATATAGAATGGATCATTTATTCATAGCAGAAGAGTAGAGAAGGTGCTAGGTAGCATGGGGGAGATGCGGCGTCTAGCGTAAGGTTCATTAGGGAGGAAAAAGATTAAGAGGAATTATAGAATGTTGGGGTAAGCTTTATTGAATTCTAAATAAATAAGGAGAAGCTTGTTATATATAGTATGATATATAAGATTGTATATGGTTTTTAACATAGTGTTCAGATTAAGGGGTATATTTATTAGGGTTAAATTGGGGCTGTATTCTTGGTGCGTGGTAATTTATTTTAACGGTTTGTGGGGTTTCGATTTGCCATAGAGTGGTAATTTTGATTGGTGCAACCTAAACGGCAAATGGCGGCTATAAAATCGCTTATAATTTAGGGAGGTTATGCAAGGTTGTAAAATTGAAAGGTAATATGCGGCAATATTTGTAAGTTTCTTCTGTTATGATATAGGGAGTATGATTATAAGGGGCGGTCGGAGATTAGGATGGCAATAACTATGAGCGCGTTTAACTTGATGAGAAAAGTTAAGTATACATATAGATGACAAGGTGGAGGAGTAAGGAAACCATTACTACTTATGAGAGTGGTAAAAATATACCAAATAATAGTAAGTTAATTATAATAGTACGAAAGATAATAATAATGAAAATTATAATAATAGTAGTAATAATAAAGATGAAAATAAAATCGAAGTAAAATTGAAGATAAAGATAGCGATAAAGATATAGACAAAATTAAAGATAAACATTAAAAATAAACGATAAAACTAATATTACCAATAGTTGCAATAAAAGTAAGTTAAAAGTTTATGTTAATAACAGTGAAAATGAAGATAATGGTAGCGATTATGGTAGTAATGACGGGGATAATAACTGGGGTAATAATAACAACAGCAATTATAATAATAATAATATTAATAATAATAATAATAATAATAATAATAATAGTAATAATAATAATAATAATAGTAGTAGAAACAAGACAGTAATAATAATGATTATAATACTACCATTACCTCCACCATCACCACCACTACTAATACTACTAATAATAATGATAATACTGCTAATAATAATTACTAGGGGTGCGTAAAAGAAAGGGATACAGACAAGTGGGGGTCAGAGTAGCAGGAAATGGGGTTTAGGAATGAGGGATAAGTGGTCCCGTAAAAAATAAAGTAAAATAAAAGAATATATATATATATATATATATATATATATATATATATATATATATATATGCATATACACATACATATATCCATATATACAAACGCAGATAAAAATATATATATAAAAATAATAGATGTAGAATAAGCCGGGAAAGCGTAAGAGTTCGGTGAACAAAAAGCCCTTGGATTTAAATTAAATTAAAGATTGCTTCACTGGGAACCATAGTTTCAAGAGTCCACCTTAAAACTTTAAATTTCTTGAAGTTCGATTATAAAGGCCATCAAATTTATGTTTTTATGAACAAGCAAGGCCTAGAAATTTTAATACATACTTTCTCGTTTGTGAACACGAGGAACAGGGCCATCAAATCAGCATAACTACCTAATGTAGTAATTCTAATCTCCAAGAGATGATGCAAGAAGCATAGTTTATAGCTGTCCGTTAAAATTCCATATTTTTGCAAATATTTTGTTAGGGTGGTCTTGCGTAGATGCCTTGGTCTGGTGAATTCTTTAGTCCTCCTAATTTTGATGACAAAAAAACTGTATTTGTTCAACGGAGACTCTTGTGATGGAAATTACCCGAAACCGGACTGGTTCAACTGCGTTCACTCTAAGTTATATCATCAGTAGTAAGTGAAAACTAGAAGGAATTTGGAAAATACACGTGTTTTCTTGTGAGGACTAACATCAAACCAATTTCCTAAAGCTAATGAACATTTAGAAGAATTTGAAAACGGACTAATTAATCTATTCAAGAAAATAAAATTTAAGAAACCTAATAAACACCCACACCCGATAGTTAATAAAATTAACGGATTGGCACGTAAAGTTAAGAATGGGACAGAACTATTTGTACCCGCGGATAAAACTAAAAACTATTATAAATTACACTACCAAGCTTATGAGAGCCTAATATATAAAGTACAACAAAACTCAATGCATAATATCAACAACCAAGCTAAGAATCTACTTACTAGCATGAACCTGAATAACCACACAGAAACCTTCACCCCAGCTATCCCAAGATTCACCCTAAAGTACCATAAGTCTAACTTCTATAGCAACCCCTGCATCAGGCTAATCTTCCCCTATAAATCAGACCTAGGAAAAATAAGTAAAAACATATTAGATAGAATAATACCAAGTATAAAAAAGAGAATAAGCTTCTCCCTTTGGCAATCATCGGGCAATGTTATTGTTTATTGTTCATAAACCTCAAAGACAAATTAAGACTAAGATTCATAACATGTGACATTGACAACTACTACCAATCTATATCCCCTATCCTTTTAAACAAAGCGCTCATCGTAGCTAAAAATTGCTCGGACCTTTCTGACTCAGAAATTAGTCTAATCCTACTAGCAAGAAAGACTTTAATACAATTCAATAATAAATTTTGGACTAGAAAAGACACTCCTGATTAAGTCGACATAGTGATTGGCGCGTTAGACTCTTCAAAAGTAACGGATCTGGTAGGAATCTACCTATTAAATGACCTGAAACATAGATTCAGCTATAGCGACCTGCAAGGAGGCCTTATAGGGACGACGCTCTATTAGTAATTGGGGCTAGGCCCAGAATGTACAATAGGACCATAATCAAACTAAAAGATTTTTTTTAAATTTTCGGCTTAGTATTACATTAGAGAATGAAAAAAGCACCTCAAACTTCTTAGACGTAAAATGAAACCTAAAGGAAGGAACATTAAGGCAATCCCTACCTCGGTGTCCAAAAGAATTTCTTATCTCTCTGCAAACCATAAAATATTCAATGACAGCTCCACCTTTTATAACAATACACTAGCAAACTCTGGATACAAATACACAATTAAGTATGATACGAATAATGCTAAAAAAAATCCAGCCCCTTAGGCATAGTGACCCACAACATGACTAAACGCAAATCTAAACAAAATAATAAGGCAAGATCGAATCATAAGTATCATATGCCAAATACTCCTAACAATGAAAAGCTCATACAAGTTGAGCAGACATCCCAAAAAATCGGATCAGAAGAAAGTCTAATATTTGGTTCACCCCCCCATATAATAATAACGTCCAAACTAATATCCCAAAAGAATTCTTTAAATTAGTAGAAGATTCTTTCAAGCATCCTTACATATACAGCACGATCCTAAATAAAAACTCTATTAAATTATCCTTCTCAACTATGCCTAATATATTACAAACTATTATAAGCACTAATAATAAGAAAATAGAATCAGCGCAGAAAATAATTAATGGCAACCCTAGTCTATCCCAACCAAACTGCAATTGTAACGACCCAAATAACTGCCCACTGGAGAATGACTGTGTACACTCAGACGTCATATATTCATGTACAGTAACAGAATTCCCGCCTAATACGACAACTAATAACCTGACAGCTCAAACCCATAGTACTAGTTACACCAGAGAGGATCCGCATAACCCATTAAACAATAGTACACAATCCGAACAACTGACAACACAACAGATAGGTATAAACTCCACAGAACCTGAACATAGAAACTCAGGCCACCCCCAGATAAATGAAGAACCTTTAGATACACCGCTCACAAGCCCTATAATATATACCTACATAGGATTATCCTCCTTCCCGATAAAGGCCAGAATTGCGAACCATTTACAATCATTCTCTAAGGAGAACCCTAAAACAAAAACTACCCTATCTAACATAGTAAGAAATTTAAAACAAAGCAAAATAGACTTTACATTAAAATAGAAAATGCTAAGAAACTCCAAGTCATACAGCCCAGGATCTAAATACTGCCTCCTATGTAACGCAGAGGCGACCGAGATTATAACGGCACCTAAAAAATTAAACATCCTCAATTGAAAACAAGAGATAATTTGCAGTTGTAGGCACAAGATAAAGTTCAGGTACATGAATGCAATTAACCCCACTGAAATTGCACCACCGGTCAGGAACTAGCTTATTGCGCTTCCTCGCCATGCATAAAATGCAACAATATCCATCACTAACCGTTTTCCCTAGTATAGGGCTCTTGCACAACACCTCAAAGCAATTTTTTAAACAACCCATAAGCACTTGCTATCTGAAAAAATCGCCATAAAAAACTTAAACATTTTAATATAAAATATTAGCACACTCTCTGAATACATAACCATTACATAACTTAAATAAATTACAAACCTAGAATCGCCTGCATCTTGGCAAGGCCTAATAAAAAATATATCTACTTTAAACATAAGCCCTCAGAAAACTTTGCCTAACAAACCCTATCCCTATAAATATGTACACTTAATACCACCTATTAAATTGCAACCAAACCACTAATTAGCACACGATGCAACGAAAATATACACTAAACAATATAAAACCTGGGCCCAATGAAAAAATAGCTTAGAAACCACCCCACAGGAGTAAAAACTTAAAACCTAAATTTAGAACTATCTAACCACCACCCCTAAACCCCACTGCCAAACCCGCCCCCAAATAAGAAATTATTTAATAATCAGCGCATTTGGCCTCCACTATTAGATTTACACTAAGCCCTCCACCCAGTGTTATTTACATTAAAACATTTAAATGTACCGAAAATATAACTTAAGAAAAACGATAATGTTAATGAAAAAGTATATATCTGAAAGGTTTAAGTAATAGTCATGTAATTTCAAAATTACCATAATTAAATTTGGACTTATGTTTTCAGAAAGAGATCAGTTCGTTTTTAGAATTTATTATATTGTTATTTTGAGGGGAAGTAATTATAGTTATAGCTTCGGTTGTGCAGAGGCGACATAACTTAGATCCTGGAGTATAAGACTTAACATTTTTTTTTATTATAGTCAATTTGATTGAGAAGGGGGTATCATTAGAATTAAGGTTTTTAATTAAAGTGCTTAGAGAAGTTCCTTGGTTATTATTAGAATTATGGTTGTTAAAAGAAGAAATGTGGTTTGATATTCTTTTCTTAATTAATGTTGAAGTAGCGCCGATATATGTATGTACTTTATTAATATTAATTTGCTGATTTGTATTAGGGAAATACTTTGAATTTTGTTTATTGTGTTCAACAAATGGTGGGACAATGATTGTACGACGAAAGATGTTTGTTATTACAATTACAGTTAGTTTTGGTTTTATTTGGGAAAGGGTTTTTTGGGGTGATTTAATTTTTTTGTTATTAGATCTTAAGATTCTTTGTGCTAAATTAGGCATTGTTGAATAAGAAATCCTTATTGAGTTTTTATTGAAAATAGAACTATATCTGTGCGGGTATTTGAAAGAGTTTTGTACAATGTTGAAGAATTCCTTAGGTATATAAGTTTTGACATTTACGCTAAATGGAGGATTAAACCAAATATTTTCCTTTCTCCTGATGCGACTAAACGGGTTAGAAGTATTACGATTAATATTTTGGTTTGGATTATATATGTAGACCGGTTCATTGTTATTGATAGTGGCAGATCTTGTTATTTGAACTGGTTTCTTGCGAGTCATAGTGTGTGTGATTACAGAGTTAAGGCGGTCAGCAGGAGGAGCATAATGGTTGTATTTAATCTTTTAATTGTATCCTGAGTTCTTTAAGACATTATTAAAGAAAGTAGCATTTTGATTAAAAGTTTTTTATCAGCAGAAAGAGCAGAAATTCTTCTAGAGACGGATGGTACTATGGATTTTATAATTGAGTTGGGGTGGTTAGAGGATTTATGGACGTATAAAAGCGTAAGGTTGGGTTTATGATAGGGGCTATGAGTTTCGGTGTTAAGATTAAGTGTAACGTCTAGAAAATTTGAAGTTTTTTGTTTGGTTCGAGAAAGGCCAAAGTTAAGTTATTGATGGTATATATATATATATATATATATATATATATATATATGTATATATATATATATATATGTATATATGTATATATATATATATATATATATATATATATATATATATATATATATATATATATATATATATATACCGACGAAGTATAGCAGTTATACCAAAAAGTGTGCTTGGTTCTACACAAAGCTTTACCCATTATAAGCAAATCATCTGTGTGGATTTCCGAGCAACTTCAACTTCGACGGGAGAGTACATCACACACACACACACACACACACACACACACACACACACACACACACACACACACACACACACACACACACACACATATATATATAAACATGTAAATTATAATTCACGAGAATTTTGAAGAAGAAATCTTAATATTTCTCCTCGAGTAGCCTGTCAAACAATACATTCTTATGAATAATATAATTTACAGTCTTTAACTGTATTTTATTATAACAAGCTTTATTTGCTATAGCGGTTGCAGTGAGATTAAAAAAATTGAGATTACTATATAAATATTACTATTTATATTCGATTAAAGTTTACAGAAGCTTTTGGCTTGTAAACTTAATTTTCACTGCTTGATTTCATATATATATATATATATATATATATATATATATATATATATATATATATATATATATATATATATATATATATATATTAAGGTCACACATAAAGGAGATCATACATCACCCGAAGTCTACTTTTGGTAATTCGTTACAGCCATTGTAATTTTTTTTCCTAGTTTTGCACATGAATTACAAAATATCTGATATTTCTCCAAAACCTCTGACCTCGATGAGAAGTATACTAAAACTTGCCCGCTACCGTTTCAAATAATCTACCAAGTTCCTTCTGTTTTCAATTTGGATCTATTAGCAGCTTTTTTCCAGCTAAATATCCATGAAAGGTCGGTCCACAAAATGCATCTTACTTTCATCTCGGAGAAGATGCACTTTGAAAAGAAAAAGGAGACAGATATAGTTAGTCTTGTATATTAGACAATAAAAATTGCAATTAACCTAAACCCCATTTTGTTATTATTTTTTGTGTTTGTTTTTTTTTTCCGTCTGATTGATGCAAAATTGCTGTTTGGGGATTTTGACTTGATTAATATTAAAAACTACTTTCTTTAAATTAAAATAAATCTTCAAAAACTTGTCTTTTTAATTTTATATTTATGATTATTAATTTTCTGTAAGTTCTACCTTTCATTATTGATTTTTTCCAAATTTCCCGCCATTTTTTCTTTTCAATTTTCTTCTTATATATATCCTGTAATTCACCGCTTTACACGTTCATTTCAAGACGCAACGTTTTAATTGGTAATACCTGAATATAATTATTTCAGCTCATAGGTGGTATGTACGTATATAATAGTGCTTTTTTTTTTACACAGAGATCACCACTTATCAAGGCCCGGAAGCCACTCAGGGATAAGGGTTATTGCAAGTACATTACGTTAGTGAGGAGATTTGATGAAGTGTTTACTTAAGGGGGCGGTTCATTAGGAATTTGTTAACATTAGACTTGAAGACATCCAAATTGTAGTCCGGAGGGAAGCAGGCAGACAGAACAGAATTCCACAGGCGTGCAGTTCTAAGAAAGAAGCTTTGTTCATGAAATCCGCGTTTTGATTTAGGCACAGATATAGAGTGGGGGAAATTTTTCACAGTGGATTCAGCTAGACGGGTGTTTTTCGTGAAAGATTGGCGAGGGGGGACCAGGGATTGGAGTTCAGACGAGCACCTGCCATGAAAATAACGATAAACCAAGGATAGGCTCGCAACGTCTCTTCTGTGGGAGAGGGGTTGCAGGGTAGAGAAAAGGGCATCCCCCACTAAACCACGAAGTCTATTTTGTACTCTGTCAAGGCATGATAGGCTGTTTTTGGCAGCTCCTGCCCAGATATGGCAACAGTATTCCATCCTTGGCCGTACTTACTTATAATTATACCATTGGGCAGCTCATAAGCGTGAGAAAATTGCATACAAAAACAAGTTCTAATTTTTCAAAACTTTTTAGATAGGACTACAGTCCGGTATCTTTGTAAATATCAACAGTCCGATCTTCCCAGAACTCCGGAATTCTCCATCATATGATATGTACCATGCATACACGAGGTTTTCTATTCGCAATATTTTATGGCGTAAAGTCTATTTGCCTTTGTCCTTTTGACGCTTGTATGAGTGCAGTCTTATTTGTACATTTGCGTTACTCTGTGCAGTCTTTTTTCACTTCCGGTTTTTAATAATAGTCCAGCTCGGCTGCATTTTAAAAATTATTTTCAAACTTGAAACCACATTACTTTCTATCAATTAAATTTCAACGCTATTATTTTAATTAATTTTAACCAACTTATTATTTTCCAATTTTAAACATATTAAATTTAAGCGTGTAACAAGGTTTATTCTATACCGTAGAGTGTTGGTTACACTTTCTATGTTAATTTCCGGCCTGTCTCGATCTATCTCTTGCAATAGTTTATCTAATTAAATCTTAAATGTTTTATATCTTCATCTGTTCCTATTACTAGCTATTTATTTTTAAATATTGTAAATTATCTTCGTGCTTTTTTTTTTACTTAATCTATATTGATTGACTTAGAGATTCTTGTGTCACATGTTTGTTATTAGAACAATTGATACTTTACTATAATCGAATAATTTTAGAACTTCAGAATGTATTCAATTATTGCGTCACAAGTTTCTATTAACTTTCCTTCAGATTTAGACGGAAGCTCTGGTTTTAATGTGGCAAAAATCTGTCTCTCTAAAAAGAGGCGATCTGGATAAAAATAAACATGTGAACTTGTTTCAGTTTTCAAAGATTTCTTCTTAATTCTCCAAAGACACAGATGAAGTGTTGTATCAGAGCAGATACTATGCTTTACTGCTAGCCAAAACGCTATGAGTTGTTCAACGAAAAAGTCTTAAGTTCGAACATATATCAATATATCTGAAGGGCGGCACTTTTATGGACTGAAATCTTAAAATTGCAATCATGAAGATGATGCTCGTCCGAATAATCCAATACAAATTATCAACCTAACAAATTCCGAAACATAATCCATAAACATTTCCGAATCGTACGCCGCCGCCGCCGCCGTCGTCGTCGTCGTCGTCGTCGTCGTCGTCGTCATCATCATCATCATCATCATCATCATCATCATCATCATCATCATCAGCACCAGCACCACCACCACCACCATCATCATCATCATCATCATCATCATCACCACCACCACCACCACCACCATCATCATCATCATCATCATCATGCAGTCCGTCAATCTTGACGATGTCTAGTTGGTGCCTCAGTGCTTTACCCCTTGGTGTTGGCGTAGTCTCACTCCATCACCACAGGATTTTCCACCTTGGCTCCAAACTTGCTTGCGCAGTTTAGGTGCAGTATCTGTTGCGCATCAGATAGACACCATCGGAACCTGGTTTATTAAAATCAATAATATTCATCATTCTATCATCAGTACTGCCAGTAAAGGAATATTACGTTTTAAACAGAAACACAACAACGAAAAGAATCGTTTGTACAATTTCTTTCCGATTCCGATACCCCAACATGTTCTGATTTTGGACTGCGATTGCGATTTAGCGTAACGATCGAGTCTGATTCGATTAGTAGAATCTAGCAATAGACACTGTACGTTTCTTCTCTTGTTACTTACAAAGAAAGATTATTCGTTCAATTGAAAAAGAGTGGATTCGTGTCCAAGACATAATTTCCTTCCCTCAAGACTGAACACTTCCATTTTCGACTCGATTGAAGGATGTAAATTCAATTATTTGCCCTTTAGAAAAAAAAATAAGTTCCTGTTACCAACATTCGTATTCGAAATAGCAAAAGAAACAAAACTTTTTTTTCAATACTTGAGAGAAGAAATTCTGCGGGGAAAATAAATTCCTGTCCATTCTCATGAAAGAAGTACCGGAAGACAAAGAATTATTTATTATTGTTTCGGCCTTTGTGACTTCATAATAAGTTTCCGGCGCGGGAAAAAAGACATCTGTCAAAGTAATATGAAATGTTTAACAGCGGCTAAATCACAATTTAGTTATCATTCAGATCTACATTTCCAGACAAAACGAACGATTTGAATCTATATTCTCACAAAAAGACGCCGTGTTCACCGTTAATTATAACACTATAAAAAATGTTTATTTTTTATTGAACTAGCCAGGGTGCCCGGCGTTGCCCGGGTGTTTGGAGGTGTGTGTTAAGCAAAAAAAAAAAGTTGTAGCAGGAAGGTAGTCTCGAACCCGTACCGCGAAGGAAGAGAAGAACGTGAAAAAAGTGGTCTTTACTGTTGCGCCCATCACCAAACCGGAAGTGGCGTAGGTCTAAATCTATAACACTATTAAAAATGTTTATCATTTTTATTGAATGACTTGGTGTTGAGTGAAAGTTCGTAAAAAGGGACTGTGAAAAATTAATCTCTACTTCCTTGGACGTTTTCGCTAAGAGTAAAGTGTAGTATCTGTTCTGATAACGTGATCTTTTCTGACGTTTCTGAATTTTTGAGATAGGGATTGGTTATTCGTATTATTATTCATCGGACTACTGTTAGTGTGATTTTCACAACGTTTCGGTCGCTTCTTCAGGTGTGGTGTATCTTGTCGAACTCGGGAATGTTTCTGTCGAACTCGGGAATTTTGACGGAATTTCGAGTAAGTAATTCACAAATGTATTTTTTCGGTCGTCCACACAGAGGATTGAACCTTACACCTTCAGGAGAATATCACTTTTACAATTGATTTTTCCAAGTACTCTAGATCCTGGATATCCGATGGTGAAGCCCCAGCTTTCGGGCTTTGGGGAGTGTGGAGCCACCCTTTAATTGCTCCCAGATCCACTCTGACCCGGAGTGGTAGTACCTGTTAGGGTCCCAACTATAGGTTAAATAGAAAAAAAACAAATAAAATTATTCTTCAAAATCACTGGATTCGGCATTAAATAACCTGAAAGAGGTTGATATGTCGTAAAACAAAAACAACCAACCAACCAAGAACTCTAACCACTGCGCCACGGGTCCTTGCGGACCAAATTCCCGAGTTCGGCAGAAACATTTCCAAGTTCGACAAGATACACCTAAAGAAAGGTCGGAGGTTACATCGACCGAAACATTGTGAAAATCACACTCAAGATGAGAACAGTAGTCCGAAGAATAATACTGCGAGTGATCATTTCTGTTCTGGATGAATTGACAATGCTGACTTCTAAAGGCAATATTTATTCTGGTTTTGCTTTATCTTTTTATCATAAAAGCTCTGATCCCCACTTGGCCCCGATTGGTATGAATGGTTTTCGACTAAAAGAGGACCCTGGTTTGACAAATTTCTGGATATGATCTTTACTCCTGACCTGAAATGGATGACTTACATTAAATCTACTGCCAATGTCACCGGACAAATCTTTGTTTGGATAGATGAATAATGCGCACAAAAATATGTCGGCAAGATGAAATTTAAAATGTTTAACGTAACTTGCCGATATATTTCTAGTATCTTTGCACATGAGCAAATTCATTCATAGCTTGAAGTAGTTTACGTTTAAATCTTTCCTATCTATCAGTCGATAACCTAAACGGTAGGGAACGCAGCTGGAGCGCTCAATGCTTTGGTTTCGATTCTAGCTAATGGCACTCAAGTGACTTTTTAAAAAACTTTTGAAATCATTATTATATATTAGATACAATATAATATTCAATAGAGAATTGGCGCCGTAATAATAAATACGAAATCTGCATGAATATATTTATTTGATATAACTATAAAATCATAAATCTCTACAGGATGACAATTAAGAGTTATTGTAGTTTGCTTAAATCCTTGTATGTAGTGTATAAATAGGTTTTCAAGAATAAATTTCTACCGCACGTTCGTCTTCTCAGTACTCACACAATTTGCATTGCATCGCCAAAGTCTTATAGTATCTACCAGCTTCGTTTCAAAAGAAAAGCCTCTTATTTTTTTATTCATAAAGTTAAAAAGCTACAAAGACGGTAGTGGTACCACCAAAACGAACACCTTTTTATGATCTAGAATTTATTTTTTACACAGTCATCAACACTCTGAATGCACTTTTTCCAATGATGAACGGTCGTTGTGCATGGGCGTCCGGAGCGCGCTTTGTAATACGAGGGTCGTTCACAAAAATGAGGCCCCCTATTGTTATCAACTAAAGTCATGGAGATAGGAAGACGGAAACGGAACCATTAAAACGAGATATTTTTGTGCTACAAAATTTATTGTATGGCATAGTCACCATCATTCTCAATGCTCTTACGTCAGGAATTTAATGATGGATCTCTGCTTCTGACGCACGACTATTACAGGGTTGATTTCTTAGTCTTACGCCGTCAAGATTTGCAACAAATTGATGAACCGTTCAGGTCATAAATTCATAAGTTCCGTCATCACAACAATGCAATTCGTAATGCTTTCTGATCGTTTTTGTCAAAATAAAAAATAAAAGTCATTATTTTGGAACGCCGCTTGTATTTATAATTTCAGCTAATTTTGGAAGCCATCTTAAAATCTATAGAAGTAAACGAATGTCGTTATTGACTTTTAGTTATCATTATATAATAAGTAGCGCGAGATACCCATGATGCTCATCTTCCAGAATAAACTTGATGTGCAACTCAGCAGTCAGAATTGATCATTTTCACTTCTTTTCGTCGATTTGTGGTCTTCAAACTTACTTCAGCTTTTTTGTCATTCTTTTGCCATTGCTGTTCTCTTTTTTCCTCTGTATCTAATATTTTAGTTGTACGGTCGTTTGGTTTAGCCACCGGTCGTTCCTCTCTGCAGCACCCTGTTTAAAAAAATGCCTTTGTAACGCTGTGAAACCGTGTAACGAGGTTTCTATGGCTGGGATCACGTTACACGTTTCCATAAATAATATAAATCATGGCTTTCTGACCGCGTATAAAATTTAAGTCAAATTAAAAGATAAATTTACTGGTTTTGGAGTGATAACTAACTAACTAACTAACTAACTAACTATATATATATATATATATATATATATATATATATATAGATAGATATATATTGTTTATCTAAATTGAATCAAATAATATGTGCATATATATGTATATATATATATGTATATATATCATATATCATATATCTATCTACATATATATTATTTTATTCAATTTAGAAAAGAATAATACCATAGTGTTACCGTAAATGTTTTCTGTCCTGTTTATTATTTATTCTTTACTAAACATTTCCGTTGCTAATCGTTCTCTTTTTACTGTTTCTTTTTACTTTTACTACTAAGGGTATTTTAAGTGTCTGTGTTCTTACATATATGGGTGAGTGTATGCTCTTACGTATGTTACGTGCAGCTCACTGTTATATGTGTGTGTGGGTGTATGTTCTTATCCTTACACCGTTTTTTGCATTGGAAGGTCTCAAGACGTGTATGTGCCATGTATAATGCATACATACCTGGTTGTCTTGGCCAGCGGATAATATCTTCTGGTCGCTTGTCTGCCATCTCGTTGGGAAGTGGTCACTGCAGACAAATGCATCGATAAACGACAAGATGGATTTGAAGCTTCAATCTTTTATTTCAAGGCAAGCCGATAATCTCGGACCCTGATTGTCGGAAGAGACCTGAAATCTCTGATCTGCTTCGTCTGCTGCCTAAACCACTCTCTCCTATGTGGTCGTCAACCGGAATCCTACGACCACAATTCCCATGTCACCCCTAATTTCCGGTGCATTTTATCTAGGTCGTCAAAAGGTGACTTCAGTTTGACGCCTGTCAAACCCAATCTTTTCTGACCCTGCTAAATCGCTGATGGGAAATCCAAAATATGCTTATATAACTTCTATTTCTAAAACTAGCTATATAGCAATGAAGCTGGGATTCCCAATACTACAAGAGGTCGCTATAATACATCTATTGTTTCAGTCTAAAAAGATATTGCCAGGCCAAAATAAGCATATATAGGGTAAGACAAAGACTGATAGATGTGCCAACATACTAAGTGAACTGATTAGGAACGTTTTCGATCCAATCACCGAGCGTTGTCAGCTGTTCATGGACAACAATGGCCAATAATTTGAAAACTTTCGATAATTATCTGGGTTTTTATATTTGTTCACAATATTTTGACGCATGAACCTTTTCTTTCTTATGATAAATGTTGGTTGTATGGTTATTTAAAGAGTGTATACATTTTATTGGGACACCCTGTACATCCCCACACATATATATGTATGTATATATAGGATATATATATATATATATATATATCGGGATCTTGAGCATCGGGATATGCATATAAATTTTATAATCGGGGATGGCGGGTTAGTGACTAGATAAAAAAAGATTTAAAAATAGGTGAGAAACCCAAATCGACAATTGAGTAGGCTTTCATATGTATACGTGGATGAACCTGTTGTTAAGATCGCTATTTAGACATAAATACCACCTGTTCATGAACGTTTATTGAGACGACTTGACTGTGAAGTAGGAATTTTATTTCATATATATATATTTATATCAACATATCTACAACTAAACACTATCTATTTATATATCCTTTCGGGGGTATTGTTCTAACAATGAGGTTAACAAAATATAATTTCATCAAATCCATTGTAAACATGCAAACGAATTGATTCCACGGATGTTAAATAAAACTAAAAACACTTTCTTGGCACAAATCCTCAGCAGAGAGAAACAATGTTCTGGTAATTCCAATCAATATTTCGGTTCTCTCTTGGAATCTAAGCCTCAGATTACAATAAATCACACCGCAAAAGGGCAAGTGTGCAGCCTGTACAAGAAATCTCACTTGATAGATCATTGGAATGTTCCTCTCATACAACGGCGCACTTTAACGTATGTTTTGACTACAAGGATTAAATAGAATTGAAACAAAGATTTGATTTTTCCTAATTTTATGTATTAGCATATATAAATGTATAATTTAAATAAGAGCATGCTATCTTGTTTTTAGAATTTTCAACTCCAACGCAGTTTGCCGTGGTTTTATATTCTTCTTCTTCTTCTTCTTCTTCTTCTTCTTCTTCTTCTTCTTCTGCTTCTTCTTCTTCTTCTCTCTTCTTCTTCTTCTTCTTCTTCTTCTTCTTCTTAGTCTGTCCATTTCATCAACTCTCACATTGACGACTGCTGAGAGAGCAAGCACTGGTTCACAATAATCAACAATAAAGCAACGCAAACTCACAGGAAAAAACAAAACAAAATCCGACCTATTCTATAGATATTCCTAGTACTTTAGATGTGTGTGCGTGTGTGTTTGATACCATAGCGGAAGTAGACTCACGAACTTTAACGCCTGCATTTTAGTTAAGTTCTATGTATCAACTAACACCTAATTGAGGTAATCTAACCAGCGAGACCCTCACTATCGTTTAGCTAAAATCAGCTCGTTTCGGGACTGCTAAAGTTAGGCCCGATCTGTTCCGAGCCACAAACTGTCATCAACTGCCGCAAACTGAAACCTCTCTGTAAAATTAATTCTTACTCCTAAATTTATTGACTAAATCAGAATTCTGTGATCGGTCATTTGTTGTAGTCACTGCCACAATTTATTCACAGAAACTGACTACTTTCCACATCTGTCCTATCAACCACTCTCAGCTGATTATTTGTAGAATGACCACCAATCGCGATGCTTCTTCTTGTCTCGAGAGATCCAAAAATTTTGGCGGCAACACAACGTGTTGTACTCATTTCAGTATACTTTTAACGAATCATTTCCTCTCATTGTCGGATTTGTTGGTTCTTTCCTCCATAGCATCACATTTCAAAAATAACCTAATTTATAATTCTGTTACGTTCTTTGTTATTGTTTCGATAATGATACACCGACTCAATTATTTTATTCGGAAGATTTGCTTGAAAATTATTGCATAAAAGTTGTAGTTACAACTTTTTCAGTTGAGTATAAAATCGAGATAGAAATACAATAAATATATTTTTGGCAATTCTGTCTTATTTATCCTTGTCCTCAAGTGTCGCTTATCTTGAGAACAATCGACTTCAATAGTGAAAAAAATGAAATTTCAACCCTAGGCATGATAAATAACGGACATTATATTATAATCATAAGCATTACAGACCAACAAACAGTTTATTTCGAACGTAAAAAAGCCACTAAATTTCGAATACAATTTTAAAGTGGAAATTTAAGCCCATTCATCAAACAGTTATTAGATCTGGAATTTTTGCCCTATTTTATTCAATAAAATAGCAATACACATTAAATGTGTATGGGAGAGGGGAATTTCGTTAAGTACAAAAACATTCTAGCTAAAGCAAAACTATATGTCTGAAACCTCCATCAGTAACTACAATTACTTCACAAATTAAAGTGTGATTCATTTCACACGTGAAACATTCTTTTTTTATTTTCATTTTTCTACTGTCATTGCTTGAATATGATCTCCGTAAAGATATAAAAAGAGTTTTAGATAAAGAAATAGACGCATGTAGATCTAGTATGAGTATCGCATAATCTAGTTTAAAAATATGCATTAGTTTGATTATTGTTTCTATTGTTGTATGTTTCGGGCGATAAAGCTCTACCTATCTTCAGGTGTATTTTGAAAATCTTTCTGTCGGAGCCGAGAATCTGTACAAAATTTCGAAGGAAACCGAGAATCTGTACAAAATTTCGAAGGAAGCCGAGAATCTGTACAAAATTTCGAAGGAAGCCGAGAATCTGTACAAAATTTCGAAGGAAGCCGAAAATCTGTACAAAATTTCGTAGGAAACCCTTTATTTACTTCACGGAGAAAACATGATCACGTTCCTTCATCCATGACATATGCGTCTTTATAAATTCGCACTTGTTTTCTTACTGTCGCCGCACTTACAATTAAAACGGTAAGCTCCCGAATGTTTTCTTGAGCCGAATCTATACTTCGTACTTTTATCCGTTACGCCGTGTGTCCTCATCGAACAATAACGCCCCTATACTGCTGTATTTCGCTGGTGGCCAATCGTCAAATAAATTTATTTAATTTCTTAAAAATCAATCGTTGTCATTTTTCGATTTATACAGTCATTGACTATAATAAAAAAGACACACACAGCTGGTTATAAAAATGTTACGTATATTAAAATACTACTAGTTCAGCCCGGCTTTACTTGGGCCCTATGTACTGTTAATAACCAGCAACTGACTGGACAAGTGCGGTGACTAAAAAAACAAAAAAAAAAACAAAAAACCAAAAAAAACAAACAAACAAAAAAACACTCGACATAGCATCTCCAATTTTGAATAATAAATTTAGGAGTCAGAGTTAGTTTGGAGAGTTTTCAGTTTTGGATAGTGAACAGCATGTTGATTCTCAGAGCAGATCGGTAGAGTTTTAGCAGATGATGAAATAAACTAATTAATCAACCAGCAGTGATGGCCTTGTAAGACAGCTAAGATATGGAGACTAGCGCACATGGTAAATTGATCTATACACAATGTGCCGAAGACTGTGCTTTATCTTTTAAGTTTAAAGTTTGCATAATCACGTTGACACACCGGTTCCCATTAGATCATCGAAGTTAAGCGACGTGGCCTGGTCAGTACTAAAATGGGTAACCATTTGAGAATACCAAGTGCTGTATGTGCTCTCCACTTATCTCGGCATTCTTTTGAGTTGTCCTGCACTTCTCCTTGCCACTGGAATTTAGCAGTGCTGATCCATTTCGCAACCCTTGCTTCACTATTACACGGTCACTCACCCTTACAGAGGATATCCATTGTATCTTGAGACTGAATGGCCGTCATGGTGATATTATTTTTATACTTGAAAGCTAGTGCTCGGACCCTCGGCAATCGCCAAGACGTCACATCCTGGATAGATGATGAATAAGAAGCAAACCCCGCTACAGATTGAAGACGCTCACTGTCACAGACTTGCCGGTTATTGATTGTGAAATACGTGGATATGAAATAAGAATAGTCTGGCTAGTATCGATTATTTTAATTGGTTTATCGATCGAATACTTAATTACCGTTTCACCCTCTCTGTATTCACACTTTATGGAACTTGTTTTCGCTTTTCATGTTTTTTTTCTTTCATTATATTTTTTCTTTCATTATATTTTTTCTTTCATTATATTTTTTCTTTCATTATATTTTTTTCTTTCATTATATGTTTTTCTTTCCTCTATATTTTTTCTTTCATTATATTTTTTCTTTCATTATATTTTTTCTTTCATTATTTTTTTTCTTTCATTATATTTTTTCTTTCATTATATTTTTTCTTTCATTATATTTTTTCTTTCATTATATTTTTTCTTTCATTATATTTTTTTCTTTCATTATATTTTTTCTTTCATTATATTTTTTTCTTTCATTATATTTTTTTCTTTCCTTTATATTTTTTCTTTCATTATATTTTTTCTTTCATTATATTTTTTTCTTTCATTATATTTTTTCTTTCATTATATTTTTTCTTTCATTATTTTTTTTTCTTTCATTATATTTTTTTCTTTCATTATATTTTTTTCTTTCATTATATTTTTTTCTTTCTTTTATATTTTTTCTTTCATTATATTTTTTCTTTCATTATATTTTTTCTTTCATTATATTTTTTCTTTCATTATATTTTTTTTCATTATATTTTTTCTTTTATTATATTTTTTCTTTCATTATATTTTTTCTTTCATTATATTTTTTTCTTTCATCATATTTTTTCTTTCATTATATTTTTTTCTTTCATTATATTTTTTTCTTTCATTTTTTTCTTTCATTATATTTTTTCTTTCATTATATTTTTTTCTTTCATTATTTTTTTCTTTCATTATATTTTTTCTTTCATTATATTTTTTCTTTCATTATATTTTTTCTTTCATTATATTTTTTATTTCATTCTATTTTATCTTTCATTATATTTTTTCTTTCATTATATTTTTTCTTTCATTATATTTTTTTTCATTCTATTTTATTCTTTCATTATATTTTTTCTTTCATTATATTTTTTTCTTTCATTCTATTTTTTTCTTTCATTCTATTTTTTTTCATTCTATTTTTTCTTTTATTATATTTTTTCTTTCATTATATTTTTTCTTTCATTATATTTTTTATTTCATTATATTTTTTTCTTTCATTATATTTTTTCTTTCCTTATATTTTTTTCTTTCAATTACTGTTTTTTGTACCATAGTTTTTTTCCATTTAATTTTATTGTCATAAATTTTATTGGAGTGCTTTTTTTTTCTTTATTTCTTTGTAACGTTGTCTTCTGTTGTTGATTGGTCCACAAATGTGAAAGTTGCTGCTGCAGAAATGATGAATCGAAACCAGAAAGGATTTTGATAGATTACAACAAATCGCAAGTAGAATGTCGACATCAACTTACCAGACTCCTCTTTTCCGATACATCGAACTCCCCAATTCTCAGCTGAAGGAGACAAGAGGCGGAATCTCCACTCACTACGATTGTTAATCTTTCTCTCATCGGGTTGTAACACATTTCTCAATCGCTATATCTTAATAAAACAAACAAAAACAATGATATGTTGACATTTTCATACTTGTCTCAACCTTGAAATCATCAAAACAATCGGAGTTGTAGTCTCAACGGGATTTCGTGAAGTACGTCTATAATATTAATATCCTAACAGGCAGCAAAAAGGTTGAAAAAATTAACATTTTGTGTTTCTTCGCTCAGTGATCTCAAGACTGCCATCTGACATTACGAGAAAAATAGGAACATTAACTCATGCATTTGGGCGCTTAAAAGAAAATATGTAACCGGAATGACTTATAAAGGCTACTGAAGTTAAGTCTTTAAGATGCATTTGTGGTTGTTATTGCCGTATCTGCAAGAGACTATAACTGAACAAGCACGCGTGGAGGCTCGATGTCTTTGAAATGAAATGATTAAGAACTATCTCCAGAGTAATTTTTCGAGATAGACTAAAAAATGCAGATATCAGAAAGAGGCTTTATATTAAAATTAGCAGGGAGTGGGAGTGGCGCCCGGCGTTGCCTGGTCGTAAAAAATTTGTGACAATGGTAGGGGGGAGGGGGGGAGCAGCGTTGCCTGATCGAAAAAAATGAGAGAGCGGGGAGCAAAAAAAAAAAAAAAAAATTGACAACGGAGGCGGGGATTTACCTGATCCTAAAAAAATTTATGAGAACGAGGACGGGGCATTGCCTGGTTGTAAAATCCGCTTAAATATGATAAATTGTAACAGCGGAGGGGGGAGCAAAAAAGAACAGCGGCGAGAGAATGGTGGGGCGTTGCTCGGATGCCATCAGTTAGAAGCGAAACCGAAAGCAAAATTTTGAAAGTAAAAAAATAGAAACTTGCAAAACTGAAGTTAGTAACCGAGCGAAAGCAAGACGTTTATCTGACCCCCTAACCTTCCAAGAAAACGATATTTCTACACCAAATCATGGACGATGTTTTCCAATTCTTCGATATGTTTTGTCTAACAATGTCGTGTTCGCACGTGTACAATTCGCATGACAAAAGTTTTTTAGCGGACATACAAACACACACACAGATGTTTGAGATTTATATAATAGAAGATACCCATCATTAGAAAATAAGCAATTAATGTAGTTTTAACATATTTCCAAACTCCATTTGTATAAACAAATCATGTCTAAAAGATTCATTTAAAGAAAATTAAAAAGACAACCCAAGAGATGGGCGGCGATTTAAAGACTCACTCAAATCGGTGATAAGAGGAGGAATCTTTTCTCAAGCAGGTCGCGAAGCTCTATAGAGTATGAATATAAGTGAAGGAAATAAGGGAATTTTCTATGAACGAATTCTTTTTTTTAATCTACAATGTATCCTTTTGTTTTTCTGTTTACTTATTTAGTTTTTGATTTTCATTTTTCTTTCAATCGCGTTCGTTCCGTTCGATACTCTGTACAGAGTCTTGAGTTTGACAGAAAAATTCCCCGATTTCTACAAGGTAAAGAAGGTCGAAAGTTATATCGACCGAACCGTTGTGCGAATAACACTCAAGATAAGAATACTAGTTTGAAAAGTCCGAGTAATCCAAGCAATCTTGGAATTTTGGAAACAGCATATTTATTTGTTTCTACATTTTTCCTCCTCTTTAGTCTTCCTCTAATTTCCTTTCTTTGTCTTTCATCTTCTATTTTCCTTGGTAGCACAGTTGTTTCTTTTGCTTCGTTCTTTTCTTACATTGCCATCTTGAGCATCCAATTCAAATGAGGCTGGTGAAAAACGAATAAACTTGGCTTTCGCCTCAGCTGGCTACTTCGTTTAAATGGTGATCTTAAAGGCTTAGTGGCTACTTTCAACGTCTAAAAACAATCAGAAAAGAAAACTGACATCGGACACTTCCGGCCACTTTTCCGACCTAAACTATTATACTTTGCCAGCAAACTTGCCGGCGGATAGATATGCTTACGTCATCATCCTCTGGCATACATTAGTGCATTCATTCCAATTTGCCTCATTAGAAAATGTTCGTGCACCAAAAAATGGTTTATTATTTCCGCAAAAAGTTAGGTAGGGAAGGAGGAAAGAGGTAAAAGAGAAAGAGAGACAGACTAACACACACACATACACACATACAAACAGAGATAGATAGCGAGCGAACGAGCGAGCGAACGAGCGAGCGAACGAGCAAGCGAGCGAGAGAGAGAGAGAGAGAGAGAGAGAGAGAGAGAGAAAGAGAGAGAGAGAGAGAGATTTTGTGGCTTCTATCTTGAATCAGCCAGAGACTTTTCTATCAGCTGCAAGCCCGTCGGAGTCTGGGTGATTTTTGGATATGTTGCTGGTTTTGTAAAGGAATTAGTTTATTGTTAATTGCCTGAAGCACCCCTATTGTGGAATGCGGACGGGGTTGTCAAAACAGCATTTGGCAAGCAATAGCATACTTCATCTAGGGCACTCGCTTTTCAATCTCATTTTCAACCCTTGTGTCACATCATCCCATCGTGGGAACGGAAATAGCTATTATCAGAAATAAAACGAAATGCAGTTATCATGTCACAATTTCACCTTGCCATTATGCGTGCGTTTTCGTTGTGACTAACGATTATCATTATGCATACTCACTAGGAGTTCTCACACAGGTCATGCACAAAGATAACTCACAATAACTTGTGATGTTTATTGGAGTCTTAGTAACAGCAAATCTCCCCAGATTTTCAGTACTCTCCACCGCTTTCGATACTCTTTGTAAATGGATTTGCATCATGGCAACAACCGTCTCCTTCTCGTTCTCAATGACCATGGGTCATCATTGAGATTTGCGTGGCAATAAGCCTCCTAAGGTGTCAGTCCTCTTCACACTCATTCAGTGGAGGTCTGCTTAGTGCTTTATCTCCTCGGTCGTTCTACCCTTCTCGATCCTTCTCGGCTATTTGCTGTGGTAGGTGGTGTGTTTGGGGAGAGGAGTGTAGTTAACTTACAATTTTATAGTTTACGTTTTCTAGGTTCCATATAGAGTTGCTCTTTTTTTTTTGCTTTATTTCTGTTGCAGTTTCTATATTAGCGTTTCTAGCTCAAGTTGATTAATTTTCGCAGTCAGTGGTTTTCCTTCAGATTTCAGCCGTTTTCATTATTGCTATCCATTGTATCTCCTCAGTGTCCCCTGATTCCATTCATCCTTATTCTTTTACTGAAGTTTTTCGAAATTGCTCCCCGTGCTCCAACGATTATTGATTTAATCTAGACATTCTTCATGTTCCATGTCCCTTTCAACTCCCTGTCCAGTTCCTTGTATTTTCTTCGCTTCTCTGTCTCCTTGATGTTCACTCTGTGATTTGCTGGGACGGCGAAGTCTACGATCTGGCAGGATTTTTCCTGCTTATTAACTATCATGACATAAGGTCTCCTGGCTTTGATAGGTTTATCTATTGGAATCATTATTAACACACACGAGTTTTCGCACAATTCATTATCAGTGATTGCTCAATAACAGGTGGTGTCCCCTGAAAAAACAAAACATAACATAATTCTTATAAATTAATATATTTCTAATTTTTGAACGGTTCCGTTTTGTATACTATTGATTCTCTACTCATCAAGGCCAGAAGACCATTCGAGAATAACAATTTATGAGATTTTAGTTGACGATAGACAACCACTTAGAGAGGATTAGAAACAATGGTTTGATTTCTGTTGTTAGCATTGGTTACCCTGGTTCGTTTGTTTAGAATCGGATATCCATATAAAGGGAAGCGGAAATGTTGTGTACTCCCTACTGAATCTATTGCTGGCACTTCCAACTTATTAGCTAATATTAATTGGACATGGAAGTTAGGAATATGCATATAAAAATAAAATAAAAAATAATAATAAAGACAAAAAAACAAAAGAAAAACAAAGCAAAAAATTATGCCTTTAACAAAGCAAAAAACAAAGCAAAATTTAACAAAGCAAAAAAACAAAGCAAAATGTAACAAAGCCAAAAAAAACAAAGCAAAATTTAACAAAACAAAAAAAACAAAGCAAAATTTAACAAAGCAAAAAAACAAAGCAAAATTTAACAAAGCAAAAAAAACAAAGCAAAATTTAACAAAACAAAAAAAACAAAGCAAAATTTAACAAAGCAAAAAAACAAAGCAAAATTTAACAAAGCAAAAAAAAAACAAAGCAAAATTTAACAAAACAAAAAAAACAAAGCAAAATTTAACAAAGCAAAAAAAAAAAAACAAAGCAAAAAAAAAAAACAAAGCAAAAAAACAAAGCAAAATTATGCCTTTAAAAAAGTTGATTACAAATTATAATTTTTTTTTATTTTCTTGTTTTGCAGATTTTATTTATGGTTAGGTTAAAGAAATTGATACATAAAATCAATACACCGATTAAGAATATATTGAAAACATAGAAGAATAATTTATTTCTTGCAAACAGTGAAAAGCCAAAGCTGCAAATTGAATATAATAAAAGGTAAGGATATCCAGTGTAGTCCGGGATTATATTAAGAGCCTAGTGTTCTGTGTTTATTCTCATATTTTAATTTATAGAAATGTTCATTTCGCCATCAGGGGGCGCAAGTATACTCAGTATTGCTTGAGTGGTGGTGGTTCCTCATATATCTTGAAATGATTTTCGGTAATTTTCTTTTAAGCTTCTCCATTTAGCTTTTATTTTACATCGATGATCATTAATTTCCGGACCAACAAATTCCAATAATAACCGAGTTTTTGGACAAACTACTGCCTACTACTACTACTACTACTACTACTACTACTACTACTACTACTACTACTACTACTACTAACTTTTTTATTTCCACTAAAGTGTAAGGAATACTGTGATGGGAGTCTACTTTTCTTACATCATACGAGATGGTCTAGTGGTAGAAATTTAGGTTTCGTACCATTGGGTTCCCGATTTCGAATTTCGCTAGATTCAACCACTCTGATGAGTCGTAGACGACGAAATACGTGTCGGTGGATAATTATATTTTTAAAATCAATATATATATATATATATAAATATATATATATAATAAGACTGGTAATTAGTAAAAACTTGAAAAGAGTGCTCAATACAATTGCAGAGCAAACACGTGTTTTATTTTTTTATTACCGTTTTATCTTTTTGGTTACATAGGTTTCGGATTTTGGACCATGTTTACGATCAAACAGCCTCGTCAGACCTTACAGAAATGGTTGTTAGTATTTGAAAGAAGTGTTCGTATTTTCATTTTTTATTTATCAATTATTTATGTTTGTGTAAATATCCCCTGCTTTTCCTATTTGTTTTTTTTCCAATTATCATATAATTTTATATAATTTTATTCCTATATTTATGCGTGTTTATTTTAATATTGTTTTTTTAGCTTAGTGTTTGAATTCGGATTATATTACCCGATGCAGGAGAGGTCACTCTCGTGGTATCATTTTTTTATCTAAGATTACCTCCCTTGCATTTTTTCACCTAATCCGCTCTAGTGCGTGAAATTAAATACTTGTTTCTATGCAAACACCCGTGGATTACATCTAGTCTTTTGTTTAATTATTTTGATTTTGATATTAATATATGGTAAAATTCTAATATACATATTCAGCTTTATTTTTCTTTAATTTCTTAATACATACTGCTAAATTGGTTGAGTTTTTCTTTGTTTTTTTCCGCTTGTTTTCGGTATTACTATTGGTTCTGTTTCTATTTTCGTTATAGTAGTTCGTTTTATATATATATATATATATATATATATATATATATATATATATATATATAAATTTATAAAATATATATGGCGATTAAGCTACACTGAATATTCGGCGTTTCATCCACTTTAGGACTCCTCAGGCTTATGCATAAGCCTGAGGAGTCCTAGAGTGGATGAAACGCCGAATATTCAGTGTAGCTTAATCGCCATATATATTTTATAAATTACTAACTAGCTCTACCTACGTATTGAGCACTTTTGAAGTAAATACTTAAAGTTTACGCATAAATCTATACTTTCGTATATTAATTTTATGTGAGTAAATTAAGTAGTTATGTGACGGGACACCGGACGATGCCGGGTGTCCCGTTCAGCTAGGTGAAGATAAGAATGCTTATGGCCGGGGGGGGGCGTGCTGATACTGTGTCAAAGATTAAGACAGGTGTTTATGAGATTTTCGGGAGACATGGTATCTGTTTTAATGGCGGAAAAAAAGAGATAACTCTGAAAATGGGAATTTCGACAAAGAGATTATTTTTATAGTTGGATCTGGCGAGAATGAGTTTTAACTAATGTAATTGATTCGGACAGTCTCGAGAATTTGGGTTCCAAATGTCTGCTCGGAGTCGGGGACCCGGGGTGTTTTAACTCAGAGACCACCAAGCTAGTTTGACAGATATGTTCACAAAACAATAGAGAAAGGGAAAAGAATAAGAAAATAGGGGGATAGAGAAAGAAATTCACAAGAGAAGAAAGAGGGGGAAATAGAAGATAATGGAGAAAAGGAAGGAAGATGCTTTTGATATAAACAACGATTGTCTACTCGGAAAAAGAGATAGAAGGGTTTTGGCAGTCTTTGGTCAGCGAGTGAAGCGTACACATCGGCTCTCGCCCCGCCTGGGGGTGAGAGGGGCAGAAATCTCAATAAGAACTAACTTGAAAAGATCTTGTTCTTAGCTAGAGAATTAACCTGATATCTCAAGTATACAACTTGCATCACGAAGCGCGGATAACGAAAACACGACTTTGAACAAATGTAGAATGATTGCAAATAATTATTTTATTTGGTTTAAACGAAAATGACCTCAGAGTTTTTATTTTATTTTTCGATTGCCGGCATAAGTGAAGATGCAGTTTATTTCAGGTATGCCCTGACGCCAGACGACGAAGACCACATACACAAAACCAGAGTGGCGGCCGAAGAGGACAATGTTGCCACACGGACTTGGGGTCATGCACGTTTAACGTGCCTTGAGCAGCGGAGGTATGTTTTCCAGGGACCAGTACGAGCCTGGTCACGCTGGAGGGGTCCACCACTAGACGACGCATGCCCGGGACATCGCCCCGTTACAGTTATATATATATATATATATATATATATATATATATATATATATATATACATACATACATATATACATATATATATATATATATATATATATATATATATATATATATATATATATATATATATATATTATTCCTTAATTGGAATTTTTATTTAGAGATGAGCATTTTTATGTTAATTTTATTTTTATTTCGGACTACTAGTCTCATCTTTATTAGTTGTTGTTTGTTTGTTTTTATTAGTTCACAACGTTTCGGCCAACTTCCTCTGGCCTTCGTCAGGTGGTAACCGCGACGGATAGGAACTTCGAATCTCCTAACTGCATTCTCAGCCATCACTGCCATCCGTAGTTGTCGTCGTCTCACCACATTTTTGACCAATTACCTCTGGCACGCTTTGGGTGGGATTGAAACCGCTATCTTCAGACAATGTTCATCTGGAACCGTAGAGATTCAACGTCTCTATCAACTGCGCCACGGGCCCCGAAGGGCGATCAAGGTTGGATTCTTTGATCTTATAAATCCACATTTATTCATTATCTGATCTTCCATAGTCGGGTCCGTACCGATTGGTATATATATATATTATTCCTTAATTGGAATTTTTTATTTAGAGATGAGCATTTTTATGTTAATTTTATTTTTATTTCGGACTACTAGTCTCATCTTTATTAGTTGTTGTTTGTTTGTTTTTATTAGTTCACAACGTTTCGGCCAACTTCCTCTGGCCTTCGTCAGGTGGTAACCGCGACGGATAGGAACTTCGAATCTCCTAACTGCATTCTCAGCCATCACTGCCATCCGTAGTTGTCGTCGTCTCACCACATTTTTGACCAATTACCTCTGGCACGCTTTGGAATAAGGAATAATATATATATATACCAATCGGTACGGACCCGACTATGGAAGATCAGATAATGAATAAATGTGGATTTATAAGATCAAAGAATCCAACCTTGATCGCCCTTCGGGGCCCGTGGCGCAGTTGATAGAGACGTTGAATCTCTACGGTTCCAGATGAACATTGTCTGAAGATAGCGGTTTCAATCCCACCCAAAGCGTGCCAGAGGTAATTGGTCAAAAATGTGGTGAGACGACGACAACTACGGATGGCAGTGATGGCTGAGAATGCAGTTAGGAGATTCGAAGTTCCTATCCGTCGCGGTTACCACCTGACGAAGGCCAGAGGAAGTTGGCCGAAACGTTGTGAACTAATAAAAACAAACAAACAACAACTAATAAAGATGAGACTAGTAGTCCGAAATAAAAATAAAATTAACATAAAAATGCTCATCTCTAAATAAAAAATTCCAATTAAGGAATAATATATATATATACCAATCGGTACGGACCCGACTATGGAAGATCAGATAATGAATAAATGTGGATTTATAAGATCAAAGAATCCAACCTTGATCGCCCTTCGGGGCCCGTGGCGCAGTTGATAGAGACGTTGAATCTCTACGGTTCCAGATGAACATTGTCTGAAGATAGCGGTTTCAATCCCACCCAAAGCGTGCCAGAGGTAATTGGTCAAAAATGTGGTGAGACGACGACAACTACGGATGGCAGTGATGGCTGAGAATGCAGTTAGGAGATTCGAAGTTCCTATCCGTCGCGGTTACCACCTGACGAAGGCCAGAGGAAGTTGGCCGAAACGTTGTGAACTAATAAAAACAAACAAACAACAACTAATAAAGATGAGACTAGTAGTCCGAAATAAAAATAAAATTAACATATATATATATATATATATATAAAGGAAAAATTATTCCCAACTCGCATTTAGTTAAAAATGCACTTTCGTAAATAATTGAATAACTTCAAATCATATCGCTAAAAAAAAAAAAAAATAAACAATATCTCTCTTTCTGTGTCTCTGTCTGTCTGTCTGTCTGTTAGTCTGTCTCTCTCTCTCTGTATATATATATATATATATATATATATATATATATATACGGTATGCAACATGCCATTATTTTATGAAAAGAGTTGATATGCCATAACGTTAACGAAAATTATAAACCTGGGCCTATGTAACACCAGATTTCTAATTTATTTCCATATAGCTTGTCTTTTTCGTTCAATCTGCATTTAATAGACAGTCTCAACATTATACACCTGTTGATAAGAAAGGCTCACCAGGATTGCCAAGATTTGCCGGACAAAGATATCACGTAGAGCATTAGTGATTAAAATATTGCCGATCTTTTAATTTATTAATCTGGTCCATGTGCTGCAATGGAAAAAAGACAGCTTCTCTCATTTCGCAATTTACGCACAGATTTATTTTTCTTTTTTCTTTTTCTTTATCTCAATCGAAATGAATAACTCTCTCCTCAGGGAAGTCTTTTCATTTGATAACTTTCTAGAACTGAATTTCAATCCAGATCCGAAATGAAAGATTTATCCACAGTTTGTTGCAAAAATACTTGTAGAATTTTACCACGCAAAAAGTACTTGGTTACTAATGCCACAAACAATCTCACTGAACGTGGTTTGTAACGTGGCCGTTACGCTCGAACCGTGCTCGTTACAGTTCGTACCTCCCTTGGGCCCCCACGCCGCCCGGCACTTTCCAAAAGGAACAAACAAAAATAAATACAATCCGACTCGGATTTTCTTTATTTTTTAACACAAGTCGTTTATTATCTATATTATTTAATTGGAATTCATTATTGAGACCAGTATTATTTTGATTAATTTATTTATTGTTATAATTTATTATTAGTTATATTATTTAATAGTCTGCAATAAACAAATTAATAAAAATAATACTCATCTCAATAATGAATTCCAATTAAAATAATATATATACCATTCGGTACGGACACGATAATGGAAGATCAGATAATAAAATAAACGTGGATTTATAAGACCAAAAAATCCAACCTTGATCGTCCTTCGGGGCCCGTGGCGCAGTTGATAGAGATGTTGAATCTCCACTGTTCCAGGTGGGAATTGTCTGAAGATTGCGGTTTCAATCCTACCTAAAGCCGGCCAGAGGATTACTTGGCCAAAACGTGGTAGGGAGACAACAACTATAAATGGCGGTGATTGCTGAGAATGCAGTTAAGTGATTCGGAGTTCCTATCTCGTCGCGGTTACCACCTGACGAAGGCCAGAAGAATAGTTGCCCGAAACGCCGTGAAACAACAACTAAGAAAGATGAGGATAATAGTCCGCAATAAATAAATCCTTTATTATCGTTTTTGCTTTCTCCCCGTTTCGACACCAGCTTAAAGAGTCTCTTGCTGCCAATGCGGAGCCACATCCCAATCGTGGGCATTTTTCCTTCGTCTCCACTACACGTCGGCCGTAGACAGCCATTTATCGTCTTAGACTTCCATCTTTTACACTTCTTCTTCTCCCGACCATGTATTGTCTTTTTTTTTTGTTTCATTTTCTTGTTACACCAGCTTCCTTATCTGCATATGTGCATTTCTTTGGCTACTGCTGCTCATATCCTCGCAAGCAAGCTGTCTTATAGCCCATGCTGATATTTTCCCATGCCCTGTTACGTTACCTCAAAGAAGCAAAAGGAGTACTCTCTCTGTTATTGGCACGAGGAAATCAGGAGACGAAGTAGACGCAATATGGGTGTTGTGTTTTATAGAGAAGGACGAGTGTTTTTTTTTGTTTTTTTTTTGCACAACGTTTCGACAAATGTAATCTCTGACATTCTTCAGGTATATCTTGTCGAACTCAGGAACCGGAAGTACGCGTGGCCTAATGGATAAAGCAGAGTTCAGTTGTAAAGTACACTCTTCTGAAGGTTGAAGATTTAATTCTCAATGCGGGCGGCTCTAAAAACACAACTTTTATTATTACTTAGGACTTCTCCCCAGTCATGGCTGACAGAACGAGAGCATGCTCATACCGTTTATAAATATAAAACTCCATTCGAAATTCCGTGCAAATTCTCGAATTTGACAGAAAGATTCCAGAGTTCGACAAGATACACCTGAAGAATGTCGAAGGTTACATCGGTTCAAGACGAAAATAGTCCGAATAACTAAAATTATACGAATTATCAATCCTCATCTCCACATTTGAGAAGCATAAATAAATTTGTATCAACATCAGCAAAATATTAGTCTTTATCTACTCATGAACAAGGATACAGGACGTTGTTCGTGATTTAATAAGGATAAACGTACATTACATTCTCCCATATTTTATTGCCACTGAAATCGGCGAAATCGCATAATTTTTCAATCAAATTGATTGATTGCCTGCTCTAGTTGAGAACCCATCGCAGTGCACATGAAGGAAGCTTCATATTCCTACCCGCACTAACTTAGTCCATAATGCATTGCACTGTAGAGAACCTATTGTGGATTCTATAAAATTATTTTATATATAATAGTTAGAATCTAAGTTAAAAATGCAAAAGTCAAGTATCATGCTTCAATTGTGCTCTAAATAGAAACATTTATTTCGAACATGCTCCTGTCATAGCAAAGAACTTACTATATGCATGACCTTCTACTTGTGCGGTGATGATGGCTTAAATTAAAGTTTTAAATGCAAAAATCAAGTATAATGCTTCAATTGGGCTCTGAACAGAAACATTCATTTCGAACGCGCCCCTGTCATATAAAAAAACCCACTGTTGATTTTATACACAGGACACATTTGTTTGTGCAATAATAAAACTTCTCAAATGCACTTGTGATGTTAGACTGTGTAAAACTGCTAATTTTGGTCAAAATCGGATTGTTCCATTTTTAATGTTTTATTTTCGATTATCGATTTTTGATAATTATCAGAGGCATACCGGTAAAACTTATCTAAGAAGACTCGCAGACACATGGTGTACATTTGTGTGAAATTAAAAAAAAAATCGGTTCAGTCGTTTTGGAGTCCATAAAAAAAAACGAACTCACATTTACATAGACACAGTTTATTGTATATAATAGCAAATATATGAATAAATGAGCGTTTTGACTTGTTTAAAAGAAACTTGTGAATGAACTGTTTGTTATTATGTAAAAGTTTGGTTATACCAGCGTCATGTTGCGAATTTCGTAAATCGATAGTGCGCTGACAAGACCTGCTAGCATACTATATGTTGTGCAGCATGGTGAACACATATTTATTGTAGATATCGTCGCACACTTCTTCAATGGATGAAAATAGACGAGCAAAGAAAAGCCAATTTATTTTCATCCCGACATGTACTTTGCTTCTATTCTCAATATTAATGAGTTTGCAGATGAGGAGACGGCGGAGGTGGATGGCTGAGATAAATCAACAAGCAGAGAAGGTCAATGCAAAGCATCGCTGTCTCCCTTTACGTATCCTCCGGCATTTGGTAATCGCAGATTCTGAGCTGGAAAGAACATTTCGTGTCATCTTCATATTTCTTCCAGATAATTACTTGACGTCATAGTAAATTACATGCTATGATGAAGAGAGTGAAGGAGTGAGTGAAAGAGGTTGTGTGATTAATCGTCATCCAAGACGAATCAATGCGATCGAATTCCAATCAGCTATTTTTAGAGACTGCGCTTTTGTGTTTTGTAAGCCGGGTTGGCGGTCTCTTCTCGGTTTGGGCTAATCATTAAGCGAACGCGTCTTGTGCTTCAGATTTAAAGCAACGGATTATTCGCTTACCAGTTTGGTTTGGTTCGTTCGTCTGTTCTCCGACATATCGACCATTGATGTATGCTTTCCAGTATACCAACTCTTTGTATGAACCCTTCTTTTCTGTTTAACGACATATCAACCCCTGTCATTCGTCTTCCAGCATATCGACCATTGTTGTCTATTTACGACACAGCAATACTGTCGGGATTATTTCACCAACAAGAAGAGGGGGGGGGGGTAAGAAAAGGCAGTAAGGGCTTGCAACTAAATGGTGACGTTGCTTACAAGCAGTCTTTTCTTTCCTTGTAAAGGTAACAATTTACAGGTAACGCTTGCCGAACAACAGTAACGAGGTAATCAGTCTAAAAGACGCCAACCGATTAGCAAGCTAGGTAACTAGCTTCTTAACTAATCACTAACCCGTAGTGAGACAACTCCTTTTATACATACTAACTCTCAGTGGCGAGAATTCCAACGTGATTTCCAACGAGATTAGAATGTTTATTTAACTTAGTAGGAAAAAACAGCAGTTCAGTGTCTTTTCTTTCCTCCGACCAACCCCCGGTAAGTCAAATCAATTTCAATTCTTACAATACTTGTTGTCTGTTGTACGATGTATCAATCCTGCATATAAACCTTTGTTGCCTGTTTAAATAAATACCTATAGCTATTATCTTTTCACTACTGTTTCCTGTTTTACGGCCTAGCTAATTTTGTTGTCTAATTGTCGGCTTATCAACAACCGTTGTCTATTTTACGACATATCAAACATTGTTGTTTTTATTATGATATATCAACACTTTTCCTTTTCTCAGTATATAAGCTATTGTCTCTTTGATGACATATCATCCATGTTGTCAATTTTTCGAACTCTCAATCGCGATTGTCTTTATTTTGTACAAAAAATCAACCCATTTTATTTGGTTTACGATATATCTAACCTTGATGTTTTATTCACGACATATCAACCCTTGCCTGCTTTCCAGTTTATCAACCCTTGATTTTTCTTTTCCGACAAATCAATCATTATTATTTAATTTACGACATAGCAACATTTGTCTATCTCCTGGCTTATCAACCTCGGCTTATATCCTTTTCCACGAATAAACCAACATTGCCAATTTTACGGCATATCAACTCTTGTGGTAAGTTTAATAATAAACCACAATCTGCCGGTCACTGAGGTGTGACCGACAGACGTGTTATAGTAAATGTCTTAAAGCGGTCTCATGAAGATATGAAGATGGGCCAGTCATTAGGGTCTGTGTAGCAAGAAGAAAATCATACCTGAGATGTTGGATCTGGGTGTGGCTCCTTTCTTTTCTCAAGATGATCTCTTCACCCTGGTGGCATTCTGGTGGGAATCTTCATCTCTTTGTCCCCAGGGCCGCCTTTCGACTTCAGGCATTTATGAAGGTATTCATGGCAGACACAAGAAAAATGACACGCGACACAATTGTAATATACATAAGGTATGACTAACTATTTTATTTTACAAAATATATATTACAATACATATTACAATTAATTTTTACAATTAAAACTGGATAATAGGCTTTTCGAAGCTAACTAACCTACCCTAACTAGTGTTGAGGGAGGGGGTGACCCTCTCCCATGTACGGAGAGACAGACTATGCGCCCTCACATCATGGTGGTCGTGCAGGAAAGAGACAGAAAGATAGCAAGGGAATTATGGGAAGGGATTTCTTTGTATCTCTACGCTCATGGACAATTTACCACCCGTCCATGCTGCAGAGTGTGTTAGAAACAGTGGCACAAGGAAATAGTGCCACATCCCTCCCTATGCAATCCGAAATTTATGAGTATTCATAAATTTCAGAAGTCCCTAATTTTCCGTGGATGGTGCGTCAACCGGCCGTCAGCAATCAATGTCCCCATGCTCTACGTTCCATCAGGAACTCAGTGAAGCAAGTTATCTTTTTCCACCAGGCTCCTGGTAGACTAGTATACTGCTTCAAATACCAGAGAGGGTAATCATCCTCGCTCTCCATCGAGGCAATGGCATCATGATTTCAGTAACTGGATTTACACTTTCTTAAGCAACCAGTATAATATTTTTTAACAAAGCCGGATTTTACGTGAGTTCATCACGCCGAGCTATACGTATTTCACTAAGCCGGATTTTACGTGAGTTTATCACGCCGACCTATACGTATCTGACTAAGCCGGATTCTCCGTTTATCACGCCGACCTATACGTATTTCACTAAGTCGGATTTTACGTGAGTTTATCACGCCGACCTATACGTATCTGACTAAGCCGGATTCTACGTGAGTTTATCACGTCGACCTATACGTATTTGACTAAGCCGGATTCTACGTGAGTTTATCACGCCGACCTATACGTATTTGACTAAGCCGGATTCTACGCGAGTTTATCACGCCGATCTATACGTATTTGACTAAGCCGGATTCTACGCGAGTTTATCACGCCGACCTATACGTTTTTTAATTTAGTCTGCATAGCATTATTTCCGTAACTGGATTTACGCTCTCTTCAGCAACCAGTATAATGTATTTTAACCAAGTTGGAGTTACGTGACCTCATCACGCCGACCTATATGTATTCCAAGTTATTACTTCAGTTACTGGACTTACGCTCTCTTCAGCAACCAGCATAATGTATTTTAAATAAGTCGGGGTTACGTGACCTCATCACGCCGACCTATATGGATTTTAGTAAAACCTCGGTCTTCAGAGGTTCTAATCCAATTTAATTCTGTTAGAGCAAGGAGTCTGCCGCCGAGCGACCAATAAAAACTATCCAACACGGAATATTTATTAATTATATAAAGAATTAATTAAGAAGGGCACTCAGCCTTCATGAGTTAGAATACTCAATTAGGGGAAAAAATTTCCAAAAATAAACAATTCAGAAACCTCGTATACATTAAATCAATGAAATAGGGTGTTAACATATTTTTTTTCTTAAAAAAGAAAACATTTAAAAAAAAATCATTTCAGAGCACCTCAGTCACAATTAGAATTTGTTTACACAATGCAAACGCATTTCAGTTATTACATTCATAATTAACTTTTTCCCAAATTTCAGGGTACATTTAAAAAGTATGTGTATTTTTTCAAAACTTGATTTACAAAAGATCATTAAAATTTCATTCCAAAATTTAAAAATTATTTAAAGTATTTTGGTTCATCGTTAAAATCAATTTATGTTAGTTAACTTCTTTGCAAAGTAATTCATTTATTACTTTAAAAACAATCTTCTCAAAAGGTCATAAACTTCGAATAGACCCATTTTTCGTAATACAATTCAAAAATTATTCCAAACATTTGGTTCATTATTAAAATTAATCTTCCGAAAAGATCATAAAAAATTCATTTTGAATCAATTCACCCTTCACAATGAGATTCAGAAACATCCCAAATTTTTCATTTCGTAATTATTATTTTTAAAATTCAGTGTACATTTAAAGTTATTTAATTGATTCTTAAAAATCATTTCTTCTTATAGGTCATTATCAAGGTCATTTCGAATTCAGAAACATTTCACGTTAATTAACTTTATTTTCCAAAGTAATTATTTTATCATTTAAAAGCAATTCTTTTCCTAAACTCACTCACAAGAATTATTTCGAATTAATAAACTCCCGCCACACCTGGGAGTTACATTAGTTAACGACCAGTTCTGTATAGTTAAAAGCTCGAAAAAATTAAAATTTCAATTAAAGAGAGATCTTTCTAGACTGAGGAAATCTTTTTTTTTTCTTAAGAATTAATTCAATTTTATGTATATACTCCTCAGTCAATATTTCAGGGACCCCTATCATACGGTCCAATTTCAAATAAACCTTCAATTAAAGAATTTGCTCGAATAATTCTTCCTTAAAATCATCTAGAATTCAGGAAAATTTCTTTCGTTAGTCAAATAATATTTCCTTAGAAATTATTAAAAATTCAGAGAATATTCGAAATGTAATAGCGTAATTTTTCTTTAAAAAAAACTATGAACATTTCAGAGAACTCTTAAAAAATTAACGTAATCATGTAACAGTTGGCTTTTCCAAACACTCGAAGATTTCAAAAAAGTACTTCAAGTTCTGTTTGAATAATTTTCTCTCTTTTTATTTTTAATAAAAAAAAACAATTGAAGACATCATTTAATGTAATTTAAACAAGCATAAATAATTTTGTTCTTTAAACTTGCTAGAAAAATAAAAAAAACCTCCAAGTTAATTCGTTATTATATGCCCTCCTGCAATCAGCCATGGGGGGTTTAGCTATACAATTAAAACGCAAGAGTAGAGAAAGAGAATGAGGGGGAAAAAAAGGGGATAGAGACAGAGCGGTGCCATTACACACCCCACCACCCTCATGATATCATTACGTAATAACAAAAAAATCTTCGACAATTTTAAAAATCACTCTGTCGTCCTTACAGACCCTAACAGGTAAGGGAATGAGAGAGAGAGAGAGAAGAAGAAGAGAGAGAGAGAGGCAGCTAGCGTTGTTCTCCCACCCATTCCTTAACACCCTCGAAAACACCATGACGAGGTCATCTTCGCTTATCTTTCCCATGTGCGGCCATTGTTTTAAAAAATGAGTGACAGGTAGACATTAAACATTTCTACGAGTTAAAAAAAAAATAAGAAAATAGAAAAACAATCTTATTTTGAACAATTTTGTAAAATGCATTCTCACACAAAACTTTCATATTATATAACCCCAATTTTTTTTCTTCTTTTCTTTTTAAACAGACAAAACATCAATAAAAGAAACATTATCAATTAAAAAAAAATGTCCCCTTATGTTTCAGCGTTAATTGTTACCTAACCTGAAAAATAAACACATCAACTGTTCATGGAATAAAATGTAATGTAAAAGTTCTATTTTTTCAAATCTGAATCTAACACTTGCAAAGTCAAAAGAATTTTTTAAAAAGTCCTATATTTTTATAAACCTGAAATAAAGATCAGATAAAAAATGTTAGGTATCCTTTATTTTCTTTCCTTTTTTTTTCTTTTTTAAATTTATTTTTCGAGCTTCGTGTTTGAAGGATTTTTTCTTTTTCTTTCATGTAATAACAAGATGCATAGATATACACACATATAGATATATATCTTGAGAGAGACAGAAAGAGAGAAAGCGTGAGAGAGAAGGAGATATTGCATATTCTAGAGACAATTTCTTTTTGTCTCTGTTTTTTTGTGTAGGACACATTTCTTACTTTTTTTTCGAAGGGTTACTTTCAATACTCTTGTTTTTTAAATAGATCTTTTGTAAACTGTTTTTTTTGTAGGTGCAAGACAATTTTTTGTTCAGGCTCTGAATATTCTTTTCGAGTGCTTTTTTTGTGCGCGTGTGTACTGGTCTGCCATTTTTTAAAAATTTTGCCAGAAATAATAGTTTTTTCCGTTTTTAAAGACCGTGGACCATTTTTTTATTCGATTCGTCTAGTGGTCATTATTTTTGGTTGTGCCGTGGGCTTAAGAGTCGAAATTATTTCGATGCTGGGAAACAATATTTCCTGGTCACGGCACCATTTATACCCACTATCTGCCGGTCACTGAGGTGTGACCGACAGACGTGTTATAGTAAATGTCTTAAAGCGGTCTCATGAAGATATGAAGATGGGCCAGTCATTAGGGTCTGTGTAGCAAGAAGAAAATCATACCTGAGATGTTGGATCTGGGTGTGGCTCCTTTCTTTTCTCAAGATGATCTCTTCACCCTGGTGGCATTCTGGTGGGAATCTTCATCTCTTTGTCCTCAGGGCCGCCTTTCGACTTCATACATTTATGAAGACATTCATGGCAGACACAAGAAAAATGACACGCGACACAATTGTAATATACATAAGGTATAACTAACTATTTTATTTTACATTAGAGATACAATATATATTACAAAAAAAAACAATTTACAATTAATTTTTACAATTAAAACTGGATGATAGGCTTTTCGAAGCTAACTAACCTACCCTAACTAGTGTTGAGGGAGGGGGTGCCCCCCTCCCATGTACGGAGAGACAGACTATGCGTCCTCACATCATGGTGGTCGTGCAGGAAAGAGACAGAAAGATAGCAAGGGAATTATGGGAAGGGATTTCTTTGTATCTCTACGCTCATGGACAATTTACCACCCGTCCATGCTGCAGAGTGTGTTAGAAACAGTGGCACAAGGAAATAGTGCCACAATAACATATCAGCCATTATTGTCTGTTTTTCATAATATCAACCCTTAGTTAGCTCTTCTGAGCACTATCAACCGTTTCACATCTGTTTTACGGAATATCGATGCCGATATGTTTATTTTACTAAATCTATTATATTATAAAACTCAAATCGTCTTGCTTGGGCGTTGAAACCGAGTATCCGGTCGACAGCTTCCGGTCTGAAAAGTTCTGCGCATGCGTAATTAAATAAAAACAAAAGCATAAAAGATTTTTAAACGACAATTATTTCGCGTTTAAAATATGCAAATAAAACCAAAACTAAATCCCTTCTGTGCTTTTTTATTCATCGAAATTTTATGAATTTTATTTGTATTCTTCATTGCAAGTTGGAATCGTTTTCAAACAATTAATCTTCATTTAAAAGAAACAATAATTCGAATAAAATCTGAGATTCTCCAGGAAATGCAGCAAAAGTTTTTAGTACGATTCTTTAATTAAAAAACAACAAACTTCCTTTCTTCCTTTTTTTTGTAACAGTTTAAAACTTCTATTATTCATTTTCTCATGAGATAACTTGAGGCGCTAAATATTTTTTAACTGCATTTTCACCCCAAACAAGGCACATTGCCACTTTAATGTAGGGGGCTACTATCAATAACATAATCTACAGGGGTACTATGTGGGAAGTTGGGCAGCAAGATGTCAGTTCACGTTACACTTCTGCATGGCAGTTGGGGAAGCAGGAACCCGAAAGAGAATTCCAAAGTCTAGCAGTTCTGGAGAAGAAACTACTGGAATAGAAGATTCTCTTACATCTAGCGATCTCAACTGTGTAGGGGTGGGATTTAGTTGCTTGTCGGGTTTGTTGAGGGTATTTACCTCGTGGAGGTACGAGTGCTTGCAGTTCATCGGAGAATTTACCGTTAAAGTACTTGTAGAACAGACAGAGGGATGCTACATTTTGTTGATAGGACAGAGGCTGAAGCTTAGATGACAGATCAGGACCTATCAGGTTGGCTACTCTCTTTTGAACCTTGTCTAGAAGCGAGAGACTAGTAGCAGATGTACAAGCCCAAATATGACAACAATACTCCATGCATGGGCGAATGGTGGCCTTATAGAGGTACGGGATACTTTCGGGCGTTAGTAGCTTTCTAGCACGGTCTTGGCAATACTTTCAATGTAATTTGAGGCCAAAACAATAGATGTTAACGGGTCAAAATTAGGGTCAAATATTTAAAAAAGTTGACGTCTGCGGTCTCTATCAACTTTTTTCTATGGTAGTTAAAGAAAGCCTATTATATAGAAAGGCATTACCGTACGTATTCACACCTTTAAATATATACATATGCACATAAAGTTATGAACAGTAGATAAGGTCCGAGCAAAGCCGAGCGGAACAGCTATATAAAAAAAAAAGTCGTAAAAATGCTTCTAACTTAAAAGTATTTGAAAATACTCAATGAAAAGTTTCATTATTAAAAAACGAACTGTAAAATAATCTCATGTAAAAATTGTTTGTTTTGTAGTTTAAAAAAATAAATAAAATGAAATATTCGATTTTCTTCGATAGACGTATAAGAAAATTTCAAAAACAAGTTCACTTACTGTTATAATTTGTTTAATTAAAATGATCCACATGTGCAATTATTGCAATTATATAATTATCCAAATGGAGAATTGTTCTTTCTCTTTAGAAAAACAAAAACAAAACAAAACAAAATAAAAAACAAGACAAAACGCACGTTTAAACTACCTTCATAAAACTACCACAAGCTATTAGCATGGTCACGTGGTTGAACACAAAGAACTTTAGGCACCATATACCTACATATTGATCTGGTAATGACGTAACGCTGTCATGTCCACCGTCTTTCGCTCTCGGTAGCCTCGCTATAACATGATCCTCTATAAATCCAATGTGAATAAATTCCTATTAAGCTGTCTCTTAAGGTAATCTTGCCCTACCTAACTTCCACCATAACTGATCATGTTAACTCACCATCTACTAATGCTTAATCCTTACCCTAGAGTAGCTTCCGGGCCTTGATAAGTGGTGACCTCCAATGTAAAAACATATATATTTCTCCTAGTTTGTCTGTCTGTTCGTTTCATTTTTTACGGAAACTACTGAGCTGATCTGGCTGAAATTTTGCTCTAGCCGTTGCGATAATAAGTTGCAGCGAGTTAAGCATTATGGTATCCGTTTGATGTACAGTTAGGGATTAATAGGTATTTAGTCTATAAGTTTAGCATAAAACACTCATTCTAAGTAAACGGGCTATATTTTTTGCTGAGTTTAAATGAGCTAAAAAGTCTTGTATATCTGTAATAACATTTAAGTAATGACTTTTAACGTGGGAGATCACTTTTCAATTATCGATGTCTCTGTCCAGTTTCGAAAGACAAAGGATACCCCCTGTAAAGGCAGCCGAGCGTGTAATTGTGAGGTAAGGGTTGCGCAATCTTAAACCAGACCTCTCCTGAATCGGGATTGTTTGGGTCCAGTGGCAAGATGTCCAGGAAGACTGGAAACACTGCCAAGATAAGCCGAGATAAGCCGAGATTAGCAGAGAGAACATCCAGCATCTGGAAGTCTCAAATGGTCACCCGTTTAGTACTGACCAGGTCTAACCTTTTTGTTGTTGTTAAATGAACATTTGAATGGTCAGAGTTTCAGGGAAACCACCTTGTCGGTCCATATGAAGGTTGAATTAATCATCGCAAACTTCGTGATTCAACACTGTACGCTGAACCGATTGATTATGAAAATGGGAAACAATAAATGTCATCTCATCGAAGTTACTAAACTTCGTTATATATATTTGTTTGGTTGCAAAATGTTACGCCATAATAATTGATTATTTAATATATATATATATATATATATATATATATATATATATATATATATATATATATATAGTGGGGGAAAATAAGTGTTGGACACATCCCATTATTCTTTATTTAACACATTTTTTTATGTTACTAATTTAACAATAACAAATAACTCTAGAAATTGGAACCTTTTAATGCATAACAAAAATTATATAATAAAAACGAAAATAGCCGGAAAAACATATTGGACACACTAACACAATTTCATCTAATATTTAGTTGAAAACCCCTTATTGGCTATTACAGCTTCGAGACTTTTTCTATACGACAAAACTAATTTGTGACAACGTTCAGGCGAGATTTTGATCCACTCTTCAACACATACTTTCTTCAAGTCCTGAATATTACGTGGATCTTGCTGATGGACCATGATTTTGAGCTCTCTCCATAGATTTTCTATAGGATCTGACGTTATTTGTTATTGTTAAATTAGTAACTATTTCTTGTTAAATTTTCGCGTCATTCGCTGCATAAAAAATGTGTTAAATAAAGAATAATGGGATGTGTCCAACATTTATTTTCCCAACTGTATATATAAATATCTATCTATCTATACTCCTATAAATTCGGTTTTCTTTTGTGTGTATTGATATTCATATTAAAATCCCTCTTTTCTATTTATTTGAAAAGAAAATACTATTTTCTTATATCTTGGTTGTGGAATTGCATTCACTAGCAAACGATCTAGCTAATTTGCATATTCTTTAAAGCATTCATTTGAATTAATTCCCTATTAGTTGATTCGGTTTTTTAATGGGATAATCATCTTTAGTTAACAATTATCTGTAATTATATTAATGCAGATAGTCTACATGATTTATACTTGCATAATATTAGCGAAAAAAGTTTATAGTAAACACACAATTGTTCCCATATATATTTATGTATACGTATATATTTTTGTTAAACATGTCTATCTATCTATCTATCTATCTATCTATCTATCTATCTATCTATCTATCTATCTATATAGTGTCTGTGTATCTGTCTGCGTGTCTGTCTATGTACATTTCCCTACGCAATAACTCTGTCAATTTTTATTCTACAGACTCGAAATTTGATATTCAGGGTACTGAGATTTGGGAAAATCTATGTGATTAGTTTTCGGTCAGAAATTTGGCTGTTAAGTGGTCAAAACTGAACGATTTGATCTTTGAGAACTCTACCAAATTCCTCTGACAAATTTCGGTCTAAGCACTTGAAATTTCAGATATAGGTTCCTTGGATATGGATCGGTTTCCGGTCAGAAATTTGGTTGTTAGAGGATCAAAGTTCAACGATTTTACCTTTGAGAACTCTACCAAAATCCTCCGACAATTTTTGGTCTAAACACTTTAAATTTTAGATATAGGTTACTTGGACATGGAACTAAATTAATAACTTGATTTGAGCCCCAAACAATAAATTTCAAGGGGTCATAATAGGGGTCATAGTTAAAAAAAAAATTGACCACGTTTTTCTTTTGCTCAAACACCCGGGCAACGCCGAGCACTCATGCTAGTATATCTATGAAAGTGAACGTGTCTGTCTGTCTGTGGACATTTCCCTACGCAATAACTCTGTAAATTTTCTGTCTGAAGACTCGAAATTTGATATACAAGGTAATGAGATTTGTTAAAATATTTGTAATCGCTTTTCGGCCAGAAATTTGACTGTTATGAGGTCAAAGGTCGACGATTTGACCTTTGAGAACTCTACCAAACTCCTCCGACAATTCTGGGTATAAACAACTGAAATTTTAGATATAGGTTCCTTGGACATAGCTCTAATTTAATAATATGATTTGAGCCCAAAACAATAAATGTAAAGGGGTCCTAATAGGGGTCAAATTTTTAAAAAATTTTGACCTCTGCGGTCTCTACAAAATTGCTCAGACAATTTCTGGTGTAAACATTTATAATTTTACATCAAGTGTATTCAGAGATAGGGCAAGCTTTTTAATCGGTTTGGGTCAAAAATTTGAGCTACAAATATATAAATCTATTCATGTATATTTGCATATCTGCCTAAAACTTTCGACAGAGGCTACGGATTTTCACAAGCTTAGTATCGTTTTGAAGCCCGACCCTTCAAACGACAAATACTGAAACATTGGCTAAAAACATTAATGTCTTCACCCTCAACTGGGCACTTTTCTACAGAGAGGGGTCGCTTTTTTCGCCGATATTATCGAAAAACATCCCCTCTTTTCGATTGTCCAGCCTTAATTTAAACCTATGTCACTTACGGATTGGCGGTGGTCGTAACAGCAAAGACGTCACGTTTTTTTCACGTTCTTTTCCTACTACGCAGTACGGGTTCGAGTCTGCCTTCCCACTAACACTTTTTTTTCTGCTCAACATACACCTCCAAACACCCGGCCAATGCCGGGCACCCATGCTAGTACACACACACACATATACAGTTGGGCAGATATATTGTTGCTAGTATATATATATATATATATATATATATATATATATATATATATACATACATATATATATATATATAAAGTTGTGATTCAATGAATTTCCAAAAACCCTTATTGAAATGAAGTGGTTGAGTTTCATATCAAAGATTTTTATTATTCTAAGCAAGACAAAGAATACTTTAGCATATTAATCTCCTTAACCTATAGGGTTTCGATATCTACCATCTAATCAGAGGAGAGAAAATATTAGCAAATACCAACTGATTGTTAAAAAACCTATTCTGAAGTATATACAGTTCAGCATATATAAATATATATATATATATATATATACATACATATATATATATATATATATATATATGTGTGTGTGTATATATATATATATATATATACAGTTGGCCAGATGCACAGGAATTCATAATTAATTAACGGATCATTCTGAATTTTGAAACACGGCTGCAAGATGTAACGAGCTATATTTAGTTTATTTATTTAATCGCTGGTGAAAATCCAGTTATGTCTGACATTTGTGAAATTTTAATAATAGAAACGAAACATCAACTAATATACATTCATAACTTTCAGATTCTTCGGAATATTTAAAACGATTTTTCTGGAGTATATTATGGACATAACCTCTTTTAAAATTCAAATTTTTAAGATTGGCATTAAATCTGCTCCATTAACGTGATTCACCAATTAAGCAAGATTCCTTGAATGCCAATTTATCCTTAGATCTTCCTAAATATATTTTTTGCAGAATTAAAACCATTTAATAATTTTCTTTCAATCAAGGTGATATATATCAAGTTAGTTTTATTATATCTTGATTTTTATCTTCGTAAAGAGTAGTGATGGGGAGATTACAAAGTTTTTCCCGATTTCAATACAATAACCGAATCCATACTAAATTCCCGATTCCGATAAAATTACCAATTCCGATTCTTTATAAATCTCTTAATATTTTACTATAAAAAGGTTATTTTGTCCGGATTACTGTAAAAACACATCTCAAATGTGCCTATATTTTCTCAAACGTAAAAACACATTTGTGAGGAGGTGATCTAGAGATTTTAGTTTTGCTGGAAGTTTAAAATCAATAAATATTTATTATTTTATTATTACTACAAGCAGTGGAAGATGTTTCTTAAACCAAAATCAAATAAAAAAGATAACTAAATGAATCGGTTTTGGCACCGGAAAATAGGCTAAAATTTTCCCGATTTCGATACTGATTCTCATCCTCCAAAAAGCTCCGATTTTTCCGATTCCCGATTCCGATGAATTTTCCCAACACTAGTAAAGAGACATAAAGGTGTTAAGCCAAATGATTTTGAATGAGTACTCTTCTCACACACACACACACACACACACACACACACACACACACACACACACACACACCCGTGTGTGCAGATTTTTTCTTGCGACAATTAAAATTTGGTATAATTTACTCCCCTGGGAGTTTTTTTTTTTTTTAGAAAGACTTGTCTCCCTTGCGTTCTAGTCGTTCCACGTTCTAGAGAAACAAATACACATTATAAATATCTACATATATAATTATAAACGAACATATACCTAAATTCGTTGTTTATATAATTGTCATAGATAAAATAGTTATTATACACGGACACGTGTTTCGCCGTATCTATGACTCATCAATATCAATGAGATAATATAGTAATCGCTAATAGTGGAAATGTAATAAATTGAATTACTTAAAGGGACTTGAAGACGGCCATATTGTAGTCAGTAGAAAAGCAGGTAAACGGAACAGAGTTCCTCAGGTATGCAGTTCTAAGAAAGAAAATTTGTTCATGGAATCTACGTTTAGGTTAAGGGACAGATAAAGAATGTGTGAAGTGATAGTGGTTTCAACTAAACGAGTGTTTTTCGTGAAAGTCAGACAAGAGGGAATCATAGATTGGAGCTTAGACGAGCACTTGCCATGAAAATAACGATAAACCGTCTTTTCTGTGGGAAAATAACGATAAACGTCTTTTCTGTTGGAAAAAGGTTGCAGGAAAGAGAAAGGAGCACCCCCACTATTTTGAACGCTGTCAAGGCAGGGTAAGATCTTCTAGCAGCTCCTGTCCAGATGTTTCAACAGTAACGCATCCTTGGACGTACTTGACTCTTATGCAGGTAGGGAACTGCGTCAGCAGTGAGATATATACTGGAGCGGTAGAATAATCCCATTTTTCCAGCAGCCTTGGCAACGGATTTGATGTACGCGTTTCATCTCAGATCAGCAGTAAACGTTAGACCCAGAAATTGTGAAAACATGGAGTCTCCCTAAAACGAAAAACATTAATTTCAATTGATGCTACACGGGGATCAGAGCGTCGATGATGTAACGATAAAAGCTTGATTTTAGATGCATTTAAATTAATCAGCCACCTCTTTCCCCATTGTGCCACGTGCTTGAGATCAGGAGAGAGAGAATCCGGGGAAGCCTCCGTTGAGAGCTGTTAATCCTATGAAATATAACTGTTAGCAAATGTTGTAGATCTAGTAGAACGGAAACCATATTGCATGTCACTGAGGAGGTTATATTGCTGAGGTGGTTGATTACTTCTCTATTTAACACAGATTCCAGCAAATTACTTATGACGCATAGGGCACTGATTGGTCTGTATTGAGAGGGAGATGACCGATCACCTGTATTTTTAAATATAGGAAATACTGATGAGGTTTTCCAGGTTGTTGAGAAACAATTCTCTTTAAAACAGCGCTTAAACAGCTTTCTAAATATGGGAGCTAATTCTGGTTGAAGATTTTCAGCACTGTAATTGGAATGCTGTCAGGGTCAGTTGCTTTATGGGATTCGAGGTTTTTGATTACTTTGGCAAAATAGCGCACAGATATTTGTATGTCGCATAGTGTGTTATCAGACCCAGGTGGAAATACGAGGTATTGGCGTCCTGATCCTATAAGGTAAAATTAGTTGCAAAGTTATTGGCAAAGAGTTTGACTTTTCCTTCACCTTCAGCAGCACAAATCTCTTCTGCAGGTTTCCGAGTTGAAAAAGCTCGTTTCCAGGGAAACGGATCAAAACTCGCAGTTTAATTTTATCAATTGTCATCTGCAATAGAAAGATGAAGATTACTATAACAATATAAACGCAAAAAAAAAAAAAAAAGATTAAAAATTGCACAATAAATCAATTTTTCGCAAGTGTTTACGAACGCTTGGGAATCCTTATATTTACAGCGCAGAAAATAATACCTATAATAGTATATACATATATATATATATATATATATATATATATATATATATATACATATATATATATATGTATATATGTGTGTGCGCGTATGTGTGTGTAATCAATGAATAAATAATAAAAACAAAACAAAACAAAACAAAAAACACACACTTATTTCATTTCAATTGCACATCCAACATTTTAATTATATATTCTCAAAAGAATAGAAATTACAACATATGTTTTCAAACATCTAACGGACAATGACGAAAACAATATTCCTATCCATATAACAACGCTATATACATTTTGAATGTTCACGGCTTTTTTCGTTCTGAAATAGAACAAATGCATCATTTTCGCGTTGCAAACTGAATAATTATATTTTCAAATATTGAAATAATTAATATCACTACAATCCACAACGCTATATACACTTTGAATGTTAACCTAACGGTATGGTCAATGAGAGGGTAATGTTTAGCTTTGAGATGACCGGGAACTTCGCTGGCACAGTTTACTGTTTTTCAAAGGAAAGAAAAAAATAAAAAATAAAAGTTCATGAATTTTTAATGTTCACGCCTTTTTTCTTTCTGAAATAGAACAAATACAGCCTTTTCACTAAACAAGTACCTTTTCAAATATTGAACTGGTATTTTATTTTCTTCAATTTAATTATCCCGAAAAAGTCTTGAAATAAAGACGAAACGTTGATAAAAATATAATTTGGTTTGTTTCATCTGTAATTTCCCCCCCTCTCTCTCTCTCTCTCTCTCTCTCTCCCTCTCTCTCTCTCTCTCTCTCTCTCTATATATATATATATATATATATATATATATATATCCGCATTCAAAATTTTACAATTTTGAAAAGCTAATATTAATTTTAATATCAATAATGATTTGCCATATTAAAAAATAAAGGAAATTATTTTCTTACTCTATCGAGTTTCAAAATTTCTACGTCTTCTCAGAGAAAAACCGTTCGCAAAGAAATGTTAAAGAGACTTGCTATAACATTGGTAATTTGGGCAATATATATATTTTCGTTCGAAAATAAAGAAACCAAAACATCGCTTTCAAAATCAACTATATTTTGAATATATATATATATATATATATATATATATATATATATATATATATATATATATATATATATATATATTTCAAAATATAGTTGGTTTTGAAAACCAACTATATTTTGAATATATATCTATCTATCTATCTATCTATCTATATATATCTCTCTCTCTCTCTCTCTCTATATATATATATATTTCAAAATATAGTTGGTTTTGAAAGCGATGTTTTGGTTTCTTTATTTTCGAACGAAAAAAATATGCGTTGGCTTACAAAGGATTTTACAGCGTCTCTTTTCAAAACGTCTTATATCCTTTGGGTGATCTTTTTGTTTTTTTCGAATAAATATTGTTATTGTAATTTAAAATATTAAACAATTTTAATTTTTTTTTTACATAGGCATTACCACATTATCAAGGCCCAGAGGCCACTCAAGGATAAGGGTTAAAGAGTGTACAGTAGAAATTGGACAATATAGTAATCATTAGTAATGAAAATTTGGTAAATTTGATAACTTATATGGAACGGCTCATCAAGAACTTATTTACTTTAGACTTGAACACAACCATATTGTAGTCAGCCGGAAAGAAGGAAAACGGAAGACAATTCCACAGGCGTGCAGTTCTAAGAAAAAAGCTTTGTTCATGGAATCTACGTTTAGGTTTAGGCACAGATAAAGAGTGGGGGAAATTATTGATAGTGTTTACAGCTAGACGAGTGTTTCTTGTGAATGTTTGGCGAGGGGGGACCATAGATTGAAGCTCAGTTGAACACTTTCCATGAAAATAACGATACATCAGAGACAAACTCGCAACATCTCTTCTGTGAGATAGAGGTTGCAAGGAGGAGAAAAGGACATCTCCTACGAGGCTACGAAGTCTATTTTGAACTCTATCAAGGCAGGACAAGTCCTTTCTAGCAGCTCCTGCCCAGATGTGGCAACAGTATTCCATCCTTGGACGTACCTGGCTCTTATATAGATAGAGAATAGCATCAGCAGTGAGATATCTACCGGATCGATAGAAAGATCCCAGCATTTTTCCAGCGGCCTTGGCAACAGATTTGATGTACGTGTTCCATTTAAGATCAGGAGTAATGGTCAAGCCCAGAAGCTTGTCAAAACTTGAGGCCTCCTGAAGACGAGAGCCATTCATTTCAATTGATGACAAATGTGGATTAGAATGTTGATGATGTAAAGAGAGAAGCTTGGTTTTAGATGCATTAAAAGTAACCAGCCACTCCTTTCCCCATTGTACTACGTGCTCAAGATCAGAGGAGAGAGAATTGGAGAGAACTTGGTCGATTACTGTCTTAGATGTGGAACCATAAATGGTAGTGTCGTCAGCATAAATGTCTACAAATGATGTAAGGATATGATTTGGAAGATCATTAATGTAGATCAGGAAAAGAGTTGGGTCCAGGATGGATCCCTGAGGGACACCGGCATTAATACTGTGAGCTTCTGATTTTTGCCCCTCAACTACTACTCTTATGAACCTATCAGAAAGAAATGATTTAATAATTGAGAAGACTTTTCCAGCTATACCATAGCTAGCGATCTTATGAAGTAAACCTTTATGCCATACCCTATCAAAGGCTTTAGATACGTTTCTTTATCTTTATTTACTATGCCATTTAACATTTTCCTTTTATGTGTATCATTCAAACACTACCGTGTTTGAATATATGATTAAGTGTTAGTTTTACTCATTAAGAAATGCTTTAAAGATTCTCCGCTCACTCATATTGTGACCAAATTTCAAACACTTTTTACAGTCCCTAAGTCACCTTCTCAGCTATATTTTGCAAAAAAAAAAAAAAATAATAATTAATTCAGTAAAACAAAAATTCTAATAAAATTACTGTGTTAAAAAATTCTCAGAATCTGTAAAGAACGGAGAGACGTTTCTATTTTGATTATCTGTTGGTTACCCTAGCAACCAAATCTGTTATGCTACCTCAAATCGGCTGGGAACGGCGGAAGTGATGACGTAACCGGATATAAAAAAACTATCGTTGATAATTCACCGCTCTCCCGATCCGTCGTTCAGCTGTTCTAATTCACAGGTAACATGCGAGAGAGAGAGATATTTTTATTTTAAATCAAAGCCTGGAAAAATCATGGATTACATAGAAAAATGCAGGCATGAAAATAATATGGTTTATATTTAAAATTGGAAAAGTTAAATGACTAGGCGTTAAACTTGAAAAGAAAAAAAGCAAGATATTCTAGTGAAAATATAATAAATTTATAACTAAAATATTGCAGTATTAATTAAGATTGGTTATATAATGTTAAATTGATTAAAACAAATTCTTAATGCTGCAATATTTTAATGTGTATGTAGTGTGCACGTGTGCTTTGTGCACTTATATGAATCTATATCTAAAACTGACATAGCACCTTCTCCTCCTTCTTCCTTCCTCCTCTTCCCCCGTGCATGCACATCTCTTTCATTACACCGAGGAAGACCGAAAGTACGGTCGAAAATACGTTCTTGTAAAAATATTTAGAAATATTTTTCATAACATTTTGGATTCCTGCACGTCACAAATAGGAATCGAATAAAGAAAGGTTATAAAGTTTTATACTTTTCGTATTCATTTTTTATGCATATATATATATATATATATATATATATATATATATATATATATATATATATATATATATAGCATTAGAAAGGTATCTCATGTATCTATACGCGAACAATACGGTTAATTTGGTTTCGTAAGCCGAGCTGAGTATTCAACAACAAGTATTGATGTTGTGATAATTAGAAAGTACTCATCTTTCCGTGCACATTTATGATTGCCGGTTAAAAAATGCCCGTATAAATACGTAAGGCAAAGATGCACACGATTTGCTTGTGGTCGATCATTGATCCAAAGAAAGGTGTCCGCATACGCACTCTCCCGTACGTAGTTAGAACGACGCATGATCCAATGACAAGTGCGCACTCATAAATAACTCACGGCGAGTTAAAAACGAACAACGGCTTTTCTACTTAGTGTTCTCCAGCACGTCACCTGTCAACTTAATCAAGAGGTCAATCAGTGCTTTATGCAATGACTAATCCTTACATAGAAACACATACACAAAGACACACGTGCTCGCACACACATTTATAAAGAATAGGTATGCATATTCATATATAAACTAGCAAGCTGCCTGGTCGTAAAATACGCGTACATATTATATTTTAGTTCGTACAGAATCTGAAACACGTGCATACGAGTATTATGCTTTTTCTAAACAGGTCACTTAAAAAAAAAATGCAGACAATTACTAGGTCACTTATTGTAATTAAAAAAGGTACTCGAGCTGAAATCGAAAACAAAGCCCTAAATTCAAGTACGATAACCATTAGGCCAGCTTGACACATTTTAAAAAGTGTTCTAAAACCTACTAATTTTTAACATAAGGAATCTGTTACGTGAACAATTCACGCATGCACATTCGTGAAACAGTTGGCAAACTGATAAAAATGCGATTACCCCCCCCCCAACGTTCCAATTTTCCAATTTTGATCCCTTAGTAGCCATTTTTACGGATGAAACGCGATTAAACATTTTCCACATATCTGATTACCCGATATACCAAATTTCAAGTTTGTAGATCAAAAATCCGTTGAGTATATCGGTTATAAATTGTCCAAACACACACGCGCGCGCGCATTCTCAATTTTATAGATATATAGACATGTTAAATATATTTATACATATATTTAATCAACGTTATTATTCTGATGCGTATGCGGCATTTCTTTTCTAATGCCCTTTCAATATGAACGTTAAATATTAGGATTATACTCTTCGCCTTATATGAGAATTTTGTAAGCGTAAAATCGTATGTACGCTATTGTGTCGAATGCTGCCAGACCAGTCAGATGGCTTCTGCCTTAAATCTGGTTATCGTATTCTTTTGTATGCGACCCCCCCCCCCCAAATAAAAACCTCACACACGGGCGTTTACATACATAATAGTATACGCTTACAAATACATCATTCAAGTATAGTATGAGGTAGAATATTAACTTACAATCAACGTAATAAAATTAACTTTTCATGAATTAAAACATATATAATTGTGTATGATTTAAATGATTCAAATTAGTTTTTATATTGGTTGTTATACGCACAATGTTTCGGACGATGCAATCTCCGGCCTTCTGTTAGACATTGGTCAATAAAACTAACTTGTATATAAAATAACTAGTTCAAAATAGCAGGGGATGGGAAGTCTGATAGAGGCCACTTGATGACCCGGGCGAGGTTGCTACACTATGGGAATATAATAGAAACGAACATGACACCACATGGCATAAATAGAAAGTGTGGGAGTGAAGAGCACAGTACGCTTGGGATAACGCAGCGTGGGAACGTGTAAAATGATAGTGGCTGATAAGATATAATTAATTAATGATTTCAATCGTTATCCCTCTATGCTTCCTTACAGCTAGTCCGTGATTTTGAATAAAGATCAATTTGAATAAATGTCCACTGTCTTCCTCCAGTCGTTGTTTCGAGATATAAAAGGATCACACAGAAGAACGTACACTGAAAATATACAACGGCAAAAATAGAAATAACATTTTTAATGCTTTTTAATGATTACTAGGGCTGTGGCAGGAAAATATTATTTTCATTAATTTGACTCTCGAGTATATATCAGTTAATATCGTATATGTTTTTAGATACAGTGGTGTGGTTCTTGATTGATTAACTGTGCCTGTGTCGGATATGTACTCGAGAGTCAAAACAATGATAAGAATATTCTCGTGTCATAGCCCTAGTTACTACAGCAACTTGGCTCATATGTGTGTTAGACGTAAGGATGAAAAGCAAACCCTCGTATGAATAGTACGAATTGTCAATCCTAACGGAAAAGATTTCGAAACACATTGTATTTTATTTACACAAGTGTGTATAACTTACAACACACGATGCCGTCAAAGTAAACCATCGATTTCGATCTGAAGCCAGATCCACAACGTTCTTCTAGCTTCTTATCATTGCAATCAAATCTATTTCGATTGTCTGTTACTAGTTAATTTTTGATCGTCCTCTTCTTTTTCACATCAGAAATTAATCAGAAAACTTGGTTAGTAAATATCTCTGCGACCAATATTGGTATATGTTCGAGTCAGTATATACGTCATTTGAAGATTATTTAGGATACCACTCATTGGTTACTTGCGGGTTTATGACCTATTGGTTGCTTGTCCAACCGCAACATTTGATCCCGAGAATCTTTCTAAAGCGCATAATCATGTTTGTATGGCAAGTATAATAATACTTTTTTTTTTTATAAAAGAGTCACCACTTATCAAGTCCCGGAAGCCACTCGAGAATAAGGGATAATGACTGTACAGTAGTCAATAGAAAAGTGTCGTAGTAATCATTAGTAGTAGAAATTTTGTGAATCGGATTACTTAAGAGGGTGTCTCCTCAAGAACTTGTTCACGTTAGACTTGAAGACAACCATATTGTAGTCAGTCGGACAGCAGGAATAGAGAAGAGAGTTCCACAGGCGTGCAATTCTAAGAAAGAAACTTTGTTCATGGAATCTACAACTAGGTTTAGGCACAGATAAAGGGTGGTGGAAATTATTGATAGTGGTTTCAGCTAGACCGGCATTTTTCGTAAAAGTCAGGCCAGGATGTTTTAAGTAAATAATGATAAAAAGCTGAAAACCCCATAATTGTTGATGGCTACACTCTTTTAAATATATATATATATATATATATATATATATATATATATATATATATATATATATATATTTATATATATATATATATATATATATATATATATATATATATATATATATTGTTGAATGACACGGAGGGTTTTTACTTAATCGTCTTTTTTGTTATTTCAATTTTTTTGAATGGCTGTTCTGAGATCTCTGTCGAATTTATGTAAAAAGCTCCACAGCCGTTTTCGTCCATCTGTTCTTTTTTGTTTATTTTAATCAATCTATATTTTATTTAAAATCAAAAACTACCTGAACACTATTGAGAAAACAAGTTGAAAGTACTTGCACAAAAACAAACAGAACGACTATGACAATTTCTTTCACAAATTCGACAGAGATATAAAAACGATCATACAAAAAATGGAAAGATTGCAAAATGAAAAAATGCAACTTAACACTATATATATATATATATATGTGTGTGTGTGTGTGTGTGTGTGTGTGTGTGACTACTTCATTTAATCCTATAATTAATATACGAAAGTATTATTTTATAAACTTTTAGTATTTACTTCAACAGTGCTCAATACATAGGTATGGCTATTTTCTTTACAAACTCAACGTTTGAGAGACATACACCTGGCGTGGATGAAACGCGGAATATTCTGTGTAGCTTAATTGCCATATATATTTTTATAACTTGTTATATATATATATATACATATATATATATGTATATATATATATATATGTATGCATATATATATATATATATATATATATAATTCCCATTCCAGGTAAAGAGTATTCAAAGATAAAAACTAATTAATTGAACCTGGTTTATACAATAGTGCTCGATGATAAATAGAGCAAGATATATTTTATTTACATTCAAACGTTATTTACACGATTCAGAATTTGAACTTTGCTGCGACATGAAAATGTATATTTGAATATAAATAAACTATATCTTACTCTATTTCTTTCTGAGGCACTATTATATATCTATATATATATAAAAATGTAAAGTTGGTTCGTTCTAAAGAAATAAAACCATGTTTATACGTTATCAATTTATTTGAAATTTTCAGACAACCAATTTTTAGAGTCGAGGTATGTTTTTATGTTATTAAAATAAATTTACCTAATTAAAATTAAAATATTAAATAAAATAAATATATTTATTTATCGGTTCTGCGAATCTATTCTGTTGATAAAACTGAACTTCCGGTTCGATTCATTTCACAGCCACGATTTGACGAAAGGTATAATTTTCTGTTAACTCGATAAGTAAAAAAACAAAAACAACAAAAAAAAAACAACATATTTCATTTGTTTATCTTCCAAATTTTTTAATTTACACATCTTTTCTTTATTATATAAGGCAAAAAAAAAAGTTTGTTGCTTGCTTTTGAGTTTTTTTTTCTATATAAGATTACTCATGCAGAGAGTGATCCGTGCTGAAATAATGTTATTATTTAAAAAGTCATTCTTAACATGGGGAGGTAAGGATGTTTTGTACCTATTCTGTACTTTAACCTTACAATTGAAAAAAAAAATCGTAAAACGTTATTTAAACGTGGAAATATGATTTAAAAAATAGCGCGGCTCTCTGCATTAGCACCATTTTTATTTATTGTTGTTGTTTCACGAATTTTCGGCCAACTATTCCTCTGGCCTTCATGAAAAGAAGTCCTTTTATAAATGTTCAGTAACTTTTTCCTTTTATTATTCTTAAAAAGTAAAACTTTTCTTATCCATGAAAGGAGTTAAGCCTACGTAAATAAATAAATGTTTGTACACGTGACAAATTATCAATAAATGGTTTAGTTACTTTTTTAAAAAAATGTAAAAGTGCGAAAGGCGACGTTACGTTGTACAAACATTACTCCCATGCTTTATTTCTATACTTATAGGTTTTTGGATTTTTTTTTCACTGGATTATTATTGATTGGACACTAATTAAACAGATTATTAAAAAAAAATGTAAAAAAGAAATCATTATTTCGACATTTGAAAGTGGTGCTGTGGCTGCTGTGCTCACTTTTTAGTTACAACGTTCTGATAAATCAGTCACCCATTTTGTAAGCAATAAAAACGCGGTATATCAAAACCATAGAAAGTAAAAATAATGAGTCTCTACCGCATTTGTAAGTCAGAAATATATTTGTTTCTCAAAGAAAAAAAATAGAGAGAACAGGACTTTTTTTAATTGTTTTCATGAAAATAAAGTTTCGAGATTTTTTTTTTTTTTTTTACTTATCATAACAAAAAAAAACACACAGTTTGTGTGTGTGTGTTTTTTTAAATTGTTTTTGTGAAAGGTGAGTTTTTTTTCAAAACTTTTGTTTTGTTTCTTTTTAATTTTTTAAAAGTATTATAAATTTCACTAACATGCTGGAAAAATGTTTAATAATTTGGTATTTTTTTAGATTAGGTCCACCTCCACAATTTTCCTTTCAATGACGACATTTATAGGTTTCCGAGTATGCTGAACACGCAAATTGCATTGAAATTTTGCGGAAATAAATAGTTGTATTATGCATTGTATTCTTCGGCGGCCATCTTTTTACGTGCACACGCGCCATAAACAAATACACACACGTAAAAAAGATGGCGGCCAAAGATTACAATGCATAATACAACTTTTTATATCTTGATAACTACTTATTTCTGCAAAATTTCGATGCGATTGTCGTATTCAGCATAGTCGAAAACCATTTCAAGTCGTCATTTAAAAGAAAATTGAGGAGGTGGAGTGGACCTAATCTAAAAATTTACCAATAATTTTTAATCCCGTACGCCTCCCGATACATTGCTTCGTCAACATGCGACCATTTTATATCTCCCGAAGACACTTCCGTATTTAGAAAAAAAAAAATAAATAAATAAAAAGTGACCGATTTACCAGAACGTGGTAACTAAAAAGTGAGTATCCCTTTCAAATGTTGAAATGATTTTTTTTTTTTTTAAATTTTTTTTCATAATCTGGTTAGTGTTCAATCAATAATAATCCAGTGAAAAAATTTCAAAAAACCTATCAGTATAGAAACTCCACCACGTAAGTAAATAAATAAAAAATGTTACGTGCGCATGCGTAGTATCAGAATTTTTGTAGGAATTTTTGACACCCCTAACACGAAACTGCGAATACAATATAAACATCTCGGAATTTCTCTGTTAGAAGTGGGTTATTTATTTTATTTATGGATTATACTTCCAAAATAAACTATTACAGTTGTTTAAAAATTAATAGAAATATTTTTTTTTTTTAAACATTAATGAATTTTCCGAACTCAATATTTTTCAATTTTTAAACTCAATATTTTTCAATTTTTAAATTTTAAAAATCTATCAAAATTTTTCTATTGATTCTATTTTTACGATATTTTCAGGGTCAATGTGAAATTTTATGTTCTTTCCAATAAATCGAATATAATATTTTAGACAAACGTTTTTTTATTTAAATTCATGAACCCCCCCATACCAATTTTTAAGTGTCTATTAAAAAGTAAATACTTAATTTAGTAACCCGAAAGTAAATATTTAATTTACTCACAAATTGAAGAGAAAAGGTCAATACATAATATATTCAAATTAAAAAAAATATAGTGTTCTTTTAGAATTTTACCTGTAAAGTTTGAAGTTTAAAACCTTTTTTTTTAAACCACGTTATTTGTTTTTTCTTTTTTTTTTTTTAATGGAACCTTGGTCCTTGCTCCTTTAATTGACAAAAAAATTAGGGCTTGAATTACATTTTTCGAGGAGTTATAAGCTTGGAAAGACAGGGGGTCGAATAATTCACGCCTCCCATTTTGTAAATGTCTAATAATAATTAATTTAGAACCCGATAAGTACATAATTATTTACTCACAAATTGAAGAGAAAAGGTCAATACATAACATAATATATTCAAATTTAAAACAAAAAAAACATAGTGTTCTTTTAGAATTTTACCTGTAAAGTCCTAAGTTTAAAACCTTTTTAAAAAAAAACACGTTTTAAAAAATTTTTTTTTAATGAAATCTTGGTCCTTGCTCCTTTAATTGAAAAAAAAATTAGGGCTTGAATTGCATTTTTCGAGGAGTTATAAGCTTGGAAAGATGAGGTGGAATTATTCGCTATTTTCACGAAATTTCTGACACTGCTACTAGGGGGGTACTAAGGGAACGACCATTAAATAATTCTGCGGGTCGCCATGGAACTCAACGCCCAAGGAGTATCAAAATAGTTTTCATGATCTGAAGAAATTTTTTTTTCCGAAAAGTGGGTGATCACTTTTCCATCTAAATTTAACTTAAAATGAGCACCCACTTTCTGGCCACCTGAGGAAGGGGCATTTATTTTCGTGTTTATTGGCTTAAAGGTTTTTTTTACAAGGCAGTTTGGTACGCGAATGCATATTTAACAGTTTTCGTTTATGCTCACGCATAGCATAAACAAAGGCTACGTCTGTGAAATGGAAAATAGTCCCAGAGTTCAGGGGTTAATACCATGCAAAAGAAATCAAACAAAAAGACTTTTAAGCCAAGAAACACACAGAAAGAAAAAAAATAGCATCCATTTTTTTTCTATCGAATTCATTTGCTGTTTTTATTGAAAAGTATTTTCCCCCGGATTTTTGATATAATTTTCCATTAAGGGCTGTGTGTCTCACGTTCGTAAATAACAAATTTTTTTTTGTAGATTTTGGTGTGTTAAAAACGAATCTGCAAACCGTTTCCGTCACAAAAAAATAGTTTTTATGATATGAAGAAATTACTTTTTGGAAAAAGTGGCGATCACTTTTCCATGTAAATTTAACTTAAAATGAGCACCCACTTTCTAGCCACCTGAGAGAGGGGGGATTTTTTCCCATGTTTATTGGCTAAACAGCTTTCGTTTATGCTTACGCATAGCGTAAACGAAGGCTACGGCTGTTAAATGGAAAATAGTCCCAGAGTTCAGGGGTTATTACCATGCAAAAGAAATCAAACAAAACACTTTTTAGCCAAGAAACAGAAAAAATGCCCCTCTCTCAGGTGGCCAGAAAGTGGGTGCTCATTCTAAGTTACATTTACATTGAAAAGTGATCACCCACTTTTCGAAAAAGTAATTTCATGAATGTCATGAAAACTTTTTTTTTGCTACGTAAACGGTTTGCAGATTCGTTTTTAGCACACCGAAATCTAAAATAAAATATTTCGTTATATATGAACGTAAAACGGGCCTTAAAGTAAAATAATACCGGATTTTTTTGAGCAGATTTGCCGTTTAGTTGTACAAATATCCTCACACCAGGTAATCACTAAAAGGGATTTTTAAAAGTCGTCACCTGTATCGAGCAAAAGTTTAAAACCACCGATTATATGCCAGCCTACATCATGGTAACATATATTGAGTGAGTTGCTAACAGTATTTTTAGTTTAAACTCATTTTCCCAAAATTTCCCCAAACTTAACATGTTCGATACAGTCTGCCGCCATTTGTATTTTTCAGATATACCGATAAACATTGAATGTTTTTGAACCGATTATACATTACATAAAAACACTAAAATCTTATCCAGTTAGGTAGAACACTTACTTTTCTTGCCTTTGATAACATTTATTTGTTATATATTTATTTTTTGACAACTTCTTTGTATCTGTGTTTAGTAATATAAACCCTTTTCATTTAATGTAACGTTTAGTCGGCTCGAAAAACAGTGTTTATTGGTGTATTTGAAAGCTACAAATGGTGGTGGACACTGTTGATTACTAGAAAGTTAGAGAAAGTGAGTTAAAACTAAAAAAACTATACAAAATACTGTCAGAAACCTATCCATTATGCCAGCCTATGTCATGGTAACATATGTTCGGTGAGTTTCAGACACTGTTTTGTATAGTTTTTAGTTTTCAACTTACTTTCCCAAACTTAACGTATTCAACAGAATTCGCGACCATTTCTGTTTTTTGAGCCAATTAAACATTTTACATTACATAAAAACACTAAACAATTATCCAATTAGGTAGAAACGTAAATTACCTTACCTTTGCTTTCATTTATTTGTTTTGGGACGACTTTTTCGAATCTGTGTATAGTAACCCCCCTCCCCCCACCATCAACCAAATATTAATTACTAAATCACATTTTTTAAAACAAAAAAAAAGCATTTAGCGTTTCAACATTTTTGCTACGTTCGGCTTCATACACTGATTGTTGGTCAAGTCCAAAACATGAATGATTGACAGAAACTCTCGAGGATCCAGAT
>NC_136485.1:141816385-141838885 GCF_053919585.1 Euprymna scolopes
TTGGAGATCATATATCGACAGATGACGGGGATATATAACAGGTACACGTAATACAGAAGTGACGATGAGGGAGACAAGACATTTATTACAGTGAGAGATGGGAGAGATGGGAATTCATTACTGAATGAATGTGTAATACTCTTCTTTTACATCAGAGGGGAGAATCATTACTTATGATGGAGGAGGAGGACACATTACTTGGAAGGGGGTTATACAAAGCTTATATTAAGATGGTTAACACATTACCTTCAATTGTTGAATGGCGACACGAAAACGAAATTTACAAAAATCTATGATTTTCTTTATTTCATTTGATCGGTCGAATGATTTGACGCCAGGAGTTCACATTAGTTCTACATGGTAAAATTTCTACCTCTTCGCCTCTGAGGGGACCCTCCTCTGACCATGTCAGCTCTTTCCGACCGATTCTGCTGACTGTTCAAACTTAACTGCCCGACTGCCTTGATCTGACTAAAACTAGCTCCTATATTGAGAAATTCCCTTTTTGCTATGACGTCAGATGTGTGGTTCCAAAACGTGACCAACTCACGTGGTTAAGCACCGTTTCCAAAACACACTTCTACAAACAAAGAATTCTCAACTAACCTATTTTTTTACAATATATTTTTAATTTGTATTGTTCATTCTTTCTACAATATAAACAATATCTAACTATTTTATATGGAATTTAACAATAGCGAAATTCTAACATTCCAAATCTAAATCTATTTCTGAACCTTGCTTACAAGGTTCGAATCTCGGCTTATCCTAATCTCATTTTCCACTTATCTAATGTTCTTATTATTTACAGGAAACGGGGGTATCCTTTTATTATAGCAATAAAACCCTGCCATATTCACTGTCAGACGTTGGGATTCCTTCCCTATTACCTGCTTCCCTGACTGTACTGACACAGAGATTTAAATGTAATGCAAACCGACATTTCGCACCTTTCCTCTAATCATGGTCACAAATGGCATCACCTTATGTCCAAGTGGCAATATGCATCACAAATATGCATTGCTTGAGGTGAACATGATTAAAACAATGTGTGCAGGGATGCAGCTATACAATATTTATTTTACAAATATTATTATCAAATTTGCCTCTCTTGAAAAAATGTCATTTTATTTTATAGTATCCATTGTTTTTTTGTTTTCAGTTATTAAACAGTCAATGGACATCATCAACTCTATCAACCACGCTTTTAAACACGTGTAAGTCTTAAACTAATTCATTCATTAAATAGTCAGATAAGAGTGTGAAAATGAAGGCAAATCATTAAAAATTGATCGATCGATCGATCTACCCCTTAAGCGTTAACGATCACAGGGATTAAACATAAGAAAACAAATGAAAATGACGAATGGGGTTTGATTAGATCAGTTGACATGTGTCATTCATAACTTTCAACGCGCGTAGACACCGTCGGTATCGATTTGTTTCTAAATCGTAATAGCGTAAAACATCAAAAAAAGAAACGAACTGTATTTTCACATTTTTTTGACGATCTACTTTTTTTTTTAAACATACATTATATACAATATTATGATCATCCATCGGTACTGTCGATTTCACGAAAACTGAAAAATCAACCCGCACTGTTCAAGATATAAAAATGTGACCGGTTCAATCAGTATCAGTATTCCTTTTCATCAGCTTCTCCCACGGAAAGAGTGAAAGAACGACGGCAGATATATTTGATTTTCGGCAGAAAAAACAAACAAACAAAAAACAAAACAACATCAACAACAAAAAAAAACAAAAAACAAACAAAGCAAAACCAAAAACAAAACAACAAAAAAAACAAACAAACAATTAAACAAACAAAGAACACAAAGAGAAATACTTTATCAACTGACTAACTACGTCTCGTTTCATGCGCTCTGTTAAGTACGTAAATAGTCTAGTGATTTATAAAACTATTAGTAGAGCCAAGGAGGTTCCCATTACTTGCAAATTCTACATCGATCAAACTAGCAATACTTTTAAATAGAGATACACAGGTCAAAAAGCTCCTTTCTTAACCCAAATTATATAGATAACACATCATTAACTGCATACTACAATGATCTAATAAATAAAAAACTTAACACTGGCAGATCCTAAAAAAAAGCAAAAACTTGCCAGTCACTATATTCACCTTGCCTTCTTTGCTTAAATGAAAAACTATTTATCACAAAATTTAAAAATAGGTATAAACTCTTAAACAAAAGTCAGGAAACCTCAATAAATTGTAGGCATTACACATCGCATCTGCTAATTAATCCCCCATAATCCCAATTAAATTCGACTCCAACGCGACCCACATGCAATATACGACAGATAAACACCTACACATCTAAATCTCCTCGGGTTCAACATTTACTAACTCCAAAACCACACCTTCCTGGTAAAAACCACGCATGGAAAGGTAAAAAATATCATTTTAACCACACCTAGCACTTCCAAACAATTTTTCTACACACTTTTAATGCTTAGTATCCCCCTCAACCGATTAATACATGTATGTAACACATCTGATAGCTTTCCCCCCAAACCTCGTTAAAAATATTCACCCATGTCATACATATCGAACAGCTCAATTCAGCTTAGTGGTGTACGTGCTGCTCGCTGCTTATCTGTTAACTCTGATACTAACAAAATGCGATAACATCTGGTACAGCCGTAACCTAAAAAAATAAAAACACAATTATCTAGCAACTGAAAGCATGCACTACAAACATTAACCTTTTGTTCTCCCTGAAACCAACAAGTGAAACGCTCTAATAAAACTCTTTAAACATCGCTAACCTCAATCTTGATACATCTTTTATATATCACTAGCGAGGGGTTCCCGGCGTTGCTCGGGTGTTTGGGGGGGTGTTAAAAAAAGTAAGTATGAGGATCGAACCCGAACCCTTGAGGCAAAAGTGTAAATTAAAGTGTGAAAAAAAGAGAAAAAACGTGCGATGTTAACCATTGCCCCACCGCGAGATGCTAACGGAAACACGTTTAAATTTATTTAATTAGTTGGATGTAGCAGGTGCCCGTTTTAATGAGTTAATGAGGTCAAGTCTGACTGCGGGATGGTATTCATTTACTGCTGAACGCTTTTTTCAGCACCTCCAAGATATTATAGGAAAAAGACTAACCCACATGCGGCGAGCGACAAATATTGAATATTTATCTTCCCGAAATGGAGCAAATTAAATAGACAGGCGATCTTCGTTGTTAACTGTGAGATATTACGATTTATATGTGATATAAAAAGTTTAAAAAAGTTGTGAACCGACCGACCGCTTCTCTGAAAGAACATTTTGTAGACACACAGAAAAAGCGAACACACATACATACATACATTTTCGCTTTCATATTTATAGAAGATAATCACTAAGTGCGACTGAAATTTAAACGATAAATGATGCACGACACTATATGATATAGACGTTGAAAATAACTTCTGTATGCATCTACTCCAGGGAGTCATATGGATACGTATGTATACAAATTCTTATAGTGCACAAGATCCGTGGGTATTACTATTTACAAATAATTAATATAACCTTCAGTAAAGTTATATCATTGCTAATTAGTAGCAAATAACTACTTTTTTAAATAATCATTATCGCTGTCATAAAAATGACTGCATTTGACCATCATAAGTTTAGTAATGACATACATTCTGAGTTTGCAATTACTATCATTATGAAAAGTTTTAATGACAAATTTATAAATGTACGAATTAATAAAACAACATTAAATGGACAAATGAAATGGTAATAAATATTAGGGGTGGTCTAGAAAAACTGAATTTGGTAAAGCGAGAGTATACAAACGACCACTATTAAACAAATTATGGCTCCTCTCTTTCCCCCCTTCTCTTTCTCTCTTTCTTCTCTCTTCCCTCTTATTCCCCTCTTTCCTTATCCCCCATCTCCTTCTCCTTCCTATTCCCTCTTTTCCTTTCTTTCTTACGCACTCACTCCCCTGTCTATCCCCTTCACCGTTCCCCAGTTGCCCAAGAATTGTTCAATCCAAACCTTTCGCAGAAAGAAATAGAAATACTAAAATAAAACAGATAATAAAAATAATTAAAAATACAGTTACTCTTATAAGTCTCAGACTGGCAGCGTGCAGTACACAGGCGAACTGTATATTTGTTTAAGATAACATCTACATACGCTTTGACCTTAAAACCTAACTCCTCAACCCCTCACCACACCATCTCCATTCCCTAACACCAACATGAAAATGAACGAATAAGTACACGGGCGAATAAGTAAATATACACATAGAAAATAAATAAATAAACAAATTCGTACCAATCAACCCTGTTCTCTGCACAGCTGAACTTCACCCCTGACCTTTTTTACAAAAAAAAATCTTCTTTTGCTGAGTTATTTTCGTTTTTCATAAAAAATTCCGCTTTTGAATATAAACATTATTGCCTGAAGAGGTCTCTAGTTACTGAAAACTATAAGACCGAAAAATGCTCATGACTGTGTAGCAACACATTACTGCTTATGTAAAGACATATTGAAACAAAAATATATATAGTTATGCAAGCATCTAATTAAATTGTCATACATACATCTGAGGGTCTTAATATAATATATTGTATTTTCTGTAGAAAATGTCTGAATAGCCAGTCTGATATATATATATATATATATATATATATATATATATATATATATATGCATTTCATCCACATACAGTACTGTTTCGTTGTATCACAATTCATCTGTGCTGCTAGACATACACCTTTCCCCAGCCGTGGATCGAACCAACAACCGTCGCATTGACAGGCCACGAATTAGTGCCGTAAATATTTCTCCTCGAGTGTGTATTACATCAACACCCGCCCGTCGCAACACTGTTCTTACAATCAGCTTGTGTACAAACAAGTTAATAGTGGTCTCGCTTAATAGTTTAAATACGCGGTGATGAAAATATATTTAACACACACACATACACACACACACACAAAACACACACGCACACTATATATATATATATATATATATATATATATATATATATATATATATATAAATTCCACAGTCAAACAACGTCGCAGCCCACAAGAGCCATGGCAGTCAACGAACCGGAAGTCCAAGACTACAGTTTCGCCCTCATTTGGGATCATCAGTAACACACATCCGAACTCAGGGTTTGAAACCCAAGCCTCATGCATGCGAGGCAAGTACTCTACCAACTGAGCAAACACCTCGCACAAAAGAAATTCTACTAACCAACATAGATAAAGCAAACCGCGAGGAAATCCGACTGTGAGATTAACCTACTTCATCTCGACAAGGGACACGGTCATCCAACCAGCTAATAACCCCAAGCCGATGTCTCACAAGCAGGAGTTTTAACTTGAAAGGACGATGCCACCTAGCGAGTAACGTATGATAGGATTTTCAGAATGTGAGAGATTGTATATAATAAATTCCATAGCCAAACAACGTCGCAGTCCACAAGAGCCATGGCAGTCAACGAACCGGACGAGACGAAGTAGGTTCAATCCGACTGTGAAGCTGGCGTAGGTTTATTTTGGGAAACATAACTGCTAACCTTGCCCGTACACTCATATCTCTATCATTCACACCGAGGAAGATCGAAGGATCGGTCGAAAATTCCTATACGTCAACACATAGGAAATGTGGAGTGAAATTCATGTATTTATTGCCTCGACAGCGACTTGCAGGTTAATAACAAAAAGGAGAAACACCAAAGAATAAAAAGTTCCAAAAGTTCAAATTACTCAAAGCCTCCAGGGAAGACACGCGCTGCAGGCTGGATGCTCGGCGTTAGGTTGGCTACCCTCTTCTCTTGCTTGCTGCTAGCTGAAAAAGATTACTTCAATTTGTTATCGTTCATCTGCGAGTTAATCACAAGTTCTGTAAGCGACGAAAAACTGACTCCAGACGGAAGTTTGGGGTGTGTATGGATTAATTATTACAATAAATTCTGATTACAAGAAAAATGTTATTTTTGTACAATTATAAACAGAAGGCAAGTAAAATAAAAAAAAATCATATGAAATATCTTTTCTTTCACAGTAGTATTATACTTAAATAGTAACTCAAACAGACCTTTTTTCTTCAACAACCGATTTTTCTCCTTTCTTTATCTTTTATTTTTTATTAGTGAATAGTGTGTGTGTGATGCAGCATAATGACAGACCAACTTTCTACCTTCAACTGGTGACTGGTGACTTACCCTAAAATCGCTCTGTGGCTCCTTTTAAAACTAAGGGTGGGTGAGGTGTTGCAAATCTGGGTTCTCATCCAACCAATCTCTGTTCATTACGTCATACTCTGATTCGCCTGGGTTGGTTAATTGACCACATCACCTATGCATACTAGTTAGATGATTCCCTCAACGGAAACAAAATTTTCAATTATCCCTTTTCCCATACAGGAGAAACCACGACCTTGGCCTTAAGCTCATTTCGGAGACAAAACATTGCTCGATAACCCATAACAACCCTCTTCACAAAACAACATCACTATCAATATTCCCGATATTGTTTCTTCCTTCATGCATTTAACCAGCAAGGCGATCCGCTGGAACCCTGGAACGCTTACATAAATAACATCTCTAATTTAGCCCTCATTCCATCCGTTTCTAAGGCAATTTTCAACTATCATAGGTGGTTGGGTCGCACAATGTATTGCGGACTAAGTTACTTATTAAATTCTTAACAACGTCGGATCTCCTTGCTAGTATATATATATATATATATATATATGTACATATATATATATATATATATATATATATATATATATATATATATATATATAGTTTCGTTTCAGTTTGAATTAATTTCTGATTTGTATTCTTCATAGTTGATTATAGCAAGTTGAATTGCATAGTAACACTATAGTTCGTTCTCGCAGATGAAGAACGCATAAACACGTCTGCTTTCTTCCAGACCAAACTACCAAAGAGAAAATTTTGTCAGCTTACATGAAATGTCGTACTTGCTTACATCATGTTCTTTTGAAAAGCTGAACTTGATTCCTAGTACATTTCTTTTTATACTAACGTTTTTTTAACTTTTAATAAAATACTTGTTACATCACTTGTTACATCTAGATGCGATCATAAACTTGCGAATGTTATTAACAATCGATCTCTTTTTTAACAGAAGTATCATCGCTTATCAAAACCTGAACACTACTCGGGGATAAGGGGTCATTTGCTTGAGCTTAGCGCGACTTGACTGTGACGATAGTTAGAGAATTTGAATATTAAAAAAAAAGACGGCTCAACAAGGACTTGTTTGGATTGAACTTGAAAGCGACTATGTTATAGTTAGCTGAAATGCAGCCCGACGGTATTTTATTTTATATGCCGACAGTTTTACGAAAAAAATCTTGGCACAAGGCCGAAAGGTGTTGATAGAAATAGCAACTCACTAGAGTTACTGCCCTTTGGGTCCACAACATTTACCTTATCAGCCCCGTCGGCATACAGCAATAGTTTGCTCAGGTGATTTGTGATTAACCAACCTCTTTTCAAAAAAGAAAAAGTAAAGCCTGGAAGGGCGGACATCTTAGAATACATCATCCCGACAGCGTAGCACATCAATGTCGGACTGAGTGTCGAGGGCGTATTCTCAACCGCAATTCCATCTATCACGTCATGCTCCTTGCCCGGACTATCTCTCCACCCCTCTCTCTCCCTCTCTCTATTTTCAAATTTTCCTGTTTTTCATCAGCTGCCTTAGATCTTCAGAACCACAGTTTGCGTCAAGTGCAATTTGCTGGATGTACGTGGATTAGGCCGTCCTATGCTCACCAGCTCCTGCTTGGTCCTCTGGCAGTGACCGGCAAATCGTAGACATCGCTCCTTGATGATAAAGTAATTGTTAGATAAATTAAATGTTGAAAACAATTTCAGACACACATCCGATGTAGACATACTTAAGCTAGCATTTAAAAAAAGTCAATGCAGAGTTCAAAGCAACACTTTTATTATAATAGATTCATTGGTTAGAGTTACCTTTATTCTTTAGTGTTTATCTCCCTCTTATCCTATTTCAAGATCATGTTTTTCAAATCTGGCCAATGATCAGAACTGACATGTCTAATTTGTCCGTGCCATGACTAAGACTTGTAGCAAGAACCTCGTCTAGCCCATGACAAGAAATGAAATTTAAAACTGTTCGTGAATTCACTATTTGGCTGACGTTCTTACTCCACCATGAAAAACACGCACATTTGAAACAATATTGTTTACTAAATTTGCCTATATAAGATACTATATTACAGCTACGCGGTATTGTCCGGGATAAAAGTGTAATATAACTTATATTCTCCTCTCTTTTCCCTATCCTCCATTTTTTTCTTCCCCCTTCCCATCCCCTCTTTCTTCTTTGCCCAGCCTATTCCTTTTCATAGACATACACACATAATGCTTACTGGAGAGAGAAACTTGAATGACACAGGAGAGAGAAAGGAACTTGAATGCCTACTAGACATTATCCTCGTGTGTCTAAGGTCTCTCTATACAGGAGTTTGTCAGGACAACCTGGCATGAAAATACTTTTTCCTACAAGTAAACCCTGATCAAATATTGAAAATCACATAGTATTCTCAGCACAAATAAGATCTGATTAGGGCTAACCAAAAGTGGCTGTTACGAGGAATGGTGCACCTTCTCCATGTGATGTTACCTCAAGTAATAATAAGAAGATGGAGACTCCACCGGCCAACGGGATTTATTGTTCTGGGATCCAGTAAGACCAAGAGACCACGAATAAGCTATACTAGAACATTTAAATGGTCAATTGGCGAGAAGAAAATTATCTTCTAACTCTTTGACTAATTCAGTGTTTGAGAGGTTGACGAGAACTTTACCAGAATATTCGAATAGCTATTTATCTCATATAGAGATCAAAGGATAATCCCAGGAATTTGAACTACGACCCTCTATAATAAAGAAGGCCGACCGACTAAAGTCATGTAACCTGGTGACGTCATTAGATTTGGCCTATAGAATCTGATTGCGTGTTCCCAGAAACAACTGGAAGTAGATAACGTCTAATGACAAAACCGTTTTCGTGGATTTCGCCAACAATCTGAAAAAGAAAGGTCCATAATTCCAATATATGACAAATGAATGTTATCATAAGCAAGATAAGTTATCCCTCAACCTGGATAAGTTTTGTGTTTTAACTGATTCTCAAGCTTTTATTAGATTCGAGAAAGAACTTATGTTGAGCTGCTAAAGTAAACATGTCTTTGGAGCGTCAAAAATGGTTCAAAACTAGGAAAAAATACAGATAGCAATCCAGTGTTAGGAAGTGTCAGGACGACAATTATTGGGTATTTTTTTTCCAATTTTGAACCATTTTCGCCAGCCATTACATTTGGATGCATCCAATTAAAAGTAACATGCATTTGTAATAAATTTGTTTTTTAAGCCATTCTTAAAATCTAAGTTTGATTTTAAGACAAGCCCGGTTTTTTGTTTCGTTTTATTATTTCAGTACAAGTCGTCATGTTCCTTATTTTTCTCATTTTTAATGCAATTTTCTAGTATTTTAATGCGTTTTGTAAACATTTTGATTCATCACCGACAGTCCCTTCTGTGAGAAAGAGGTTGCAGGGAAGAGAAAAGGGCACCCCCCACTAAGCCACGAAGTCTATTTTGTACTCTGTCAACAGATAAAAACATGTAAATGTAATCGCCGAAAAAAAAAAAGAAGTACGTGATACCTTCTGCACCAGGTGAGATTCTAACAATAATAAAAATAATTTATTTATGGGCGTCCGAAATGCCTACCCTTAAAAATATGCGAAAGGAATGCGGAGCACACTTACACATTTCCTTTACCTTTTATCCTCCCTCTTTGCCGTGGATAGCCGTTCAAAAGTCGACCGAAGTAAAAGATTCATAAGCAATTATCCTTAACTCGAGAAAGTTCTTCCACCGGCAATGAAAAAAATAAATAAAACATAAAAATATTAAGTTTTCTTGAAAAAAAGCCCCTACATGTTTTTCTTTTTATAATTTCTGTGGACTCCTTCGTCCCCCAAAAACTTGACTGAACAAAAAGTCTTGAAAAGAAAAAAAATTGTACTTGCACCTAAGAATTTACGGCGAAAAAAAGTAAAACTTTCATCTTTTCTTGAAGGAAAAAAAAAAACTTTTGGTTGATAAATATTTTGAAAAAAAAAAACAACAACAAAAAACAAAACAACAAAATATATAAAATAAAATAAAAATATTTTCAGTCATTTAAAGGTAGCTTTTTGTTATTTTTTTTTATTATTTACATGTGTATTTTTTCCGGTTTGTTTGTTTTTAAAGCATCTGCTACAACGCTCGGCTTAAACCGATGATTGTCGGTCTCGACCGATCCATGCTTGACGGGAATTCCCGAGAATCCGGGTCAAATTATGTAAGAATATCGAATATTTAAAAATAAAGCAAAACATCTTTCTGTCTACACGAAATTATTTTTTCACGCTATGCTGTACTAACCAAACCCAGCGTTGCTTAACTTCAATAATCTAATGAGAATCTATGTGTCAACGAGATTACGCCGTATATATGTTTACCGCTTACATACACTAATAATTGTTGGAGATTTTTCCTAACTTTTTGTTATATCAACATTAGTCTCCGAGTTTCAATGCGCTTCAGCGTAATAAACTATAAAATATTGAAATATAAAATAATGAAAGAAAAAATCGATTGTAACAGAGCGCAGTAGCGCGTATGCAAATATGTGACAAAAGAGTGCACTTCTCAGCCAATCAACGCCCAGAAAAAGATTTAATTTCCAAAACCTTTTTTCTCACATTCGCCTGGGAGCCGATCGACAAATACTTAAACGAATTCACGTAATCATTCACTTTCATTCGGCGCCGTGTGCGAAATAACGTCACGGCAAGGAAAAAGAAAAATACTATAAAAAGAAGAGAGGGAGCACGTTAGAGAAAACGTCCACCTTAAAGACGTAGGTGACGAGAAGTTACGCGTGGCGGGAGAATGATGAATAATGTCTTTTTATGAAACCAGAAAATACCGTTCTTTATTATTTATAAGGAGTTGAACTTATTTCATCTTTTCTATTCTTTGTTTCCTTTGCGACGTCCTCTGCTACAACGTGTGGGGTCATGAAATGTCTACATATTAACACATGTGAAAAGGTGTACAACGTTACACGATGCGTTTCCATTTTCGCTCTAATATTAAAAAAATTATAATTGCACAAAGACTTTTTAATGTACGTACGTATTAGTAAAAAAAATGGCTGTATACTAAAATTTACGCAAATTCATACAGCGTGTTCGTTTAAAATCAAACAAACAAAATAATGCTATTCCCGTGAACATTTTTAAGCCATTTGTAATAATGTTGATCTTGCCATACTCGAATTAAATTTGCGTTATGTCCTTTAGTTTTAATAGGACCGAAATGGCCAACGGGGGATTTTTCCGATAAAATCGTTTTTCTTTTGTTAAAAAAAAAAATACTGGATAACTTTGTATAATGTTTGATGTGCCACCATATTTTAACCTAACGCGTAAGTACATAATAAAGTTCATGTGCCATTTAGTTTATTTCTTTTTACAAGCTGTTTTAAATACTGGCTACAAAATGGAGAATCATTAAGATACCAACCATTGTATATCTTTACATAAGTATTTAAGAGATTAGACACGATAGTCTCTTGGGTCTCACCCGGTTGAAGTTATAGACAACAAAATGGTCGTGTTTTCAATGGAATGGCGCCTCTTATCATTACGCAACAATTGATCGCAATTAACCCAACAAAATATCTCTAATTCAGTAAATATGTCGATGTCTCACATATATAGACAATGATCGATAGATTTAACGCACGAATTAGATTACACTTACTTGGCAAACTGATATTTTTTCCTTCCATATATGTTTTTATTTTGCCATTAATACTACTGTCTATACCGAAACCAAGGAGGCAACTTAAACCGGCTTCCTTCAAAGAAGGTAGTTTCAGTCGAATATCCAATTCACAAACCGTTCCCAGCCTCATGCCTATTCTCGTTCCTTTACGAACAACACCTGGTATTCCCAAATGGTAACCCATCTGATACTGACTAGGGTCAACGTTGCTTAACTTCGGTGATCTAACAAGAACCGATGAGTCAATTTGAGTATGCCGCATATTAATGTTATCTGAGCCGACCTTGCTAGGACTTCGGTCGTTCAGCCCTCCTCAGTTCTTGCACATGGGTTGCGCTAGCAAAGACAATTCTCCAGGTAACAGTGCAAGGTGGAAGGAAAAGGGGAGACAGAAAAAGGGATGGACAACATTGTGATGTTGACAAGAGAGAGAGAGAGAAAGAAAGAGAGAGAGAAAGAGATGGAGAGAGAGAGAGGGCATTGCCGCGACAAAGGCCCTTGCCCACGACCGATACGGATAAATGTAACTGGTGCAACGTTCAGCAATGCACTGCACTGACGACTTAAGAGTGTTAAGTAACTCGTGAATCGTTAATTCAGTAAACTGGATGCACAATTGTGGCACTATATATACCAACTGACTGTGTTATACAGTGAATGCTTTTTGGTAGCAATTTGACATAAACCTACTTCTTTCAGATCATAAATGCATAAGATCAGTCACCATAACAATGCAATTTGCAATCTTTTCTGATCTATTCGAGCGGACTAAATAATAGAAAAACATTACTTTTAGAAAATCCCGCGTGATACTGATTTTGTTTACTATTGTTTGTTTTATCTAAAAAAATGTCTCTATAAATTTAGAAAAAAAATCGTAGTTTGATGCAAAGTTATAGCTTAGACGAAAGCCGTACAATTGTGGGGGAAATCTAAGTCCATTGCTACTGAAATCTCGTGCGTCTAGAAATTATCGAGTTTGATTGACTTTCGCAGAAAGCAGTTGTAATTATTTTTTTTTAAGCCATTTGGCGTAAGGGGCTAACAAAAACAAAATATGATTATTGGAAAGTCTGGATGTACCTATTAACCTTTATCTAAAAAATAATGCTATAAGTAAGAGGAGAACAGTCAGCAAGAAGAGAGTTTTACAAGCTTACTGGAATAGGAAGCTGTATTAAAATGAGGTATCAAAACAGCAAATTAATGGAGATCAGTAAACCAAAGACAGGAGATGCTTATTGGCACTGCTAGTATGCCCCTATAAATCTAGATGTTAATGTCTCAGAGGCAGTGTAGCTGATTTAGGAAGTAAGACAGAGAGAGAGAGAGAGAGATAGAGAGAGAGAGAATGAAACAAAGAAAGAGAGAGAGAGAGAGAGGGATAGATAGAGATAGAGATAGAGATAGAGAGACTTATTGCAAACAGTACTAAAATTAAAAACAAAATTCTGAATATATTGAGCTAAATAGATTGCCAAAATATAGAAAATGTCAATTCTCTTCTCGAGAATGGTACAAATTAATCTCTTTTGTGTGACGAGCTTAACTGCGTGTTGCGTTTGAAATAAACGCATAACTAGCAGAAAACATCGTCATAGAAAAAATATCAGTATAAACTGGTGTATTATGAAGTTTAATATCTCTTGCAGCCCGTAAAACATGGTGTGCATGTAAGCAAGTTGATTCTCTTAACATTACACATCTTAACATCAAACAAATCAAGCTGAAAACGTAGAAAAGAAATCTAACATTTAATCAATGTGGTCTAATGAGCCACATGATATGTCACTAGCGATAGAAAGCTAAAGTATATACGAAGTGTTAGTATTCCGTCACGATTGCACATCTGCCACACATCTATGTATGGCGCAGAAACATTATAAACTGTCACGTGGCACCTTTGTCGAGAGAGATTGATAGATTTATATAAATCTATATATAATGCATGTATTTACATAAATACATATGATGAGAATAATGGAAATAGATAAAGATATAAAAAAAAGAACAAACCAAGATACACGCCCATCAATGTTTCATTTTTATTGTAAGACTTTTCCAGGGTGAATGAATTGAATAATATAAAATACCAGGACAATATTTGGAAATATATTTTTTGTAATAAAAACAATGACGTTCTAGTTTTCAGAAAAAAAAAAATCGTTAGAAAAAAATAAATAAATAAATGTGAAAAATGTGAACGAGAATAAAATTTTTTTAAAAAGTCATATAACCGTTAATATATTTAAAAATATATGATGAAATTTATATATTTTTGGAATAAATGTGGCCGTTATAATTCAAACATGGATATGCTACTGGAATGAGTTTATATTTGTTACAAAATTTATTGACTGATTATCTATATATTAATACGATAGCGTGTGTGTTCTTTTGTGTGTCACGTTTTCCGGCAAATTTCATTGGTTGAGATTTAAGAACACACACGCTATCGTATTAATATATAGATTATACTAAATGTGAGTAAATGGATTTGGTGAGAGTTTAAGGAAATGCAAGGCATAATCTCTTCCTTCTTTTCGAGTAGGGAGGAGATGATAGGCTGACGTGTTCACTTCCGGTCATGATGCCATTATCTTCTGTTAAAAACGATGCATATGATATATTTATGATGTACTATACTGACATGAGATGTCATATTTCAAAGATCACATGGATGTACTGCTGATTCCAAAAAATCAGGTAAATGGATCAGTGCACGCAAGGGGCTTATTTGTAACATTCCAAAAATCACGTAAATATATCAAGTAATCCTGAGTTCATATTTTCGTCATTAATGTCCTCATGGCAGTAATTACAAAAACTCTTCTTAAGGAGGAGGGGGATTAAAGTAACTGGAATGCTCATACTGATACCACACTCAGAAATCCATGTTGAAGTAATGGTTGCCTAATCCCTAATCGTGTTAATGTTTTTATGTATTAATTTCGAAAAGCTGCTGAAACAGTTTATGATTTAAACATTAGTTTATTTCACCTATAATTTTAACAGTGGAGTGGAGGATATGAAATCAGTCACGGAAATGGCTGCAACCATTTACGTTTTAGACATTACTTTATTAAATCTATATTTTTAACAGTGGGGTGAGGGATAAGAAGTCAGTCCCGGAAATGGCTAAAACAGTTTATGATTTAAACATTACTTTATTTCATGTATATTTTGAACAGTTGGGTGAGGGATATGAAGTTAGTCCCGGAAATGGCTAAAACAGTTTACGATTTGGACATTACATTATTTCATGTATATTTTCAACAGCGGGTTTGAGATATAAAGTCAGTCCCGAAAATGGCTTAAACATTTTACGATTTAAACATTACTTTATTTCATGTATATATTTAATTTTAATGAAGTCAGTCCCGGGATTTGATTAGATATAATATAAACTAGCAGAACACCCAACTGTGCACAGGATTGAATAAGATAAGTGAAGAACATATAGTAACAGAATACGGAGCGTCGCCCGGGATCGAATGAGATAGGTGAAAGATATATACTAGCAGAACATGTAGCGTAACCCGGGATTGGATAAGATAGGTGGAACATATATACTATGAGATTACCCGGCATTGACTGATGTGTTTGTAATGGAATAATCATCCCAGGCAATATATCAAATTTATAATTTTAGTTAGGGGGCAGTAATGTGGGTTCAAATTATGAAAAATAATTGTCATATCCAAGAATTAGGAAAAATAGTGAAATGTGAGTTATTTGATTGGGGTGTTTGTAATGAAATAATCAGCCAAGACAATATATCAAACTTATGATTTTAGTAAGGGGTGTGTGCGATAACGTGGTCAAAATAATGAAAACTGATTGTTGAAATTAGTAACATATCCAAGAATTATGAAAAATGACAGGTGAGTTAATAGATTTGGGTGCTAGTAATGAAATAATACGCCCCGATAATATATCCAAGTTATTTTTTCAGTGAGGGGGGCGATTATGTGGGTTAAAATTATTAAAAAAATGATTGCCGAAATTAGTAACATATCCAAGAATTATGAAAAAGAATGAAATGTGAGTTAATTGTTTGGTGTGTGTGTAATGAAATAAAATGAAATAATAAGCCCAGACAATATATCAAACTTATTATTTTAGTAAGAGGGGATCGATATTGTAGATCAAAATAATGAAAAATGATTGTCGAAATTAGTAACATATCCAAGAATTATGAAAAATGATGAAATGTGAGTTAATTGATTTGTGTGTTTGTAATGAAATAATCAGCCTAAACACTATATAAAAGTTATTATTTTAGTAAGGGGGCGATAATGTGGGTTAAAATTATGAAAAATTATCGTCGAAATTAGTAACATATCAAAGAATTAGTAAAAATGATGAAATGTGAGTTAATTTTTTGGTGTGTGTGTAATGAAATAATCAGCCCAGACAATATATCCAACTTATTATTTTAGTAAGGGGGGATCGATACAGTTTTAACAAAAGGGTTAAAATAATATGATGATATCTTCATTCATACTGAATGCCTACAGAATGCCCAGCAGTAATATATTACATATGAAAGATGTAGTTGTGGAATTTCTACAGGTCCCACTAGTGTGTAATAATTATTATAGGTGGTGTGTTCTATGGTGTGAGAGAGTTAATATGTGTCGAAAATCAAATTATGATCTTTTATAGGAATTTACTTATTAATGATGATACATTATAGAAACCTCTACGTAGTTTACTTGTACTTGAATTTGCAATAAGTGCTATTCCTATTTTATATATATATATATATATATATATATATATATATATTTAAGTTACATATATTTATATAAATAATTATGCATACGTGTATATTTACACACGCATGTAGGCATATAAAGACAATTACATATATGCATATGTATGTAATTATTTACATATATATATTCATTTATTTAATTATTTATATATTAAAAATTTAATTTATTTATTCATTTATTTAGCTTTTTATATTTATTTATATATTTTTTCCTTTTGTTTACTTACTTTATTTATCTGGGTCCTGGATATAACCTAAAACTATATCCGATGGTGAGGCCCCACCTTGCGGGCTTTGGGGAGTGTGGAGCCACCCTTTAATTGCCATTGCTCCCAGGTCCACTCTGACCCGGAGCGGTAGTACCTGTTCGGGTCCCAACTATGGGTTAAATAGAATCTGATGTAAAAAAAAATATACTCCATTAAAAATCGTTCCTCAAAATAACTAGATTCGGCATTAAATAATCTGAAAAAGGTTGATATGCCGTAAAATAAAAACAACCAACGAACCAACTTTATTCATTTCTTCATTGTTTAGTTTATTCCATTTAATTAAAAAATTTTTTTTTATTTCTTCTCGATGCGAGCGCGTCTTAACTCCGCGAAAATGATATTATAACCTTTCATACTGTAGCAATTAGAGTAAGAGACTTTCTTAGGTTAGCTAGGAATTAAATACCGAAAAAGTGTCTCAGCCAGAAAAATTCTCACAGACATAACAAAAACAATGTACTATGTGATTCAGGGCAAAAAGGAAGATCGCATAGTCATATATTAGCAAGTGTTTTTAGTGTTATTATCTCTGTAAGAAGATTCATTTATTCATTCGTTTATTTAATTATTTATATATTTTTCTTTAATTAATTTAATATTTTTTTTATATATCTTTGTTTATTTATCTATTGTGTTAACTTATTCATTTAGTTAGTTTATTTGTTTATTTTTCTTCTTTCCTCTCGATACGAGCCTTCTTAACTGAACAAATATGTGAAACGCAGCCGTTAAGCTTTTAAACGACACGTAAAACGCTAAGTTGATGAACCTAAAGTAGACGGTACAGTAAACATCCAATTTTAATTGGCTTGAACAGTTCATTTAAATGAAATTATCATAATGATGCCTCACATCAATGAGGGGGTGCGATATGCGAAAATGCCGCCACACAGAAAGAATCGAGACGGTGTTTATTCCCTTCTGATGACCCGACATTATCGGGAGACCGAAATGGAGTACCCCACAAATAAAACAAAACAACTGATAAACAAGTTTGCGAGTGAAAATAAAAAAAAGAACTAAGAAGAGACTGAAACGGTCAGTATTCTCTACTGATTATAAGACATCAACTGGAAGTTAAAATCAAATACTGCACAGCATAGTTACATAAAGTCTACTAATCATTTCGTTCCAAACAATATCTTCTGTTGTCCGCATGTTGCGTATCGAATTTCTGCTAGTGTTTTGATAGCAAATGCCATTTTCTAGCTCTCTTTCTCTCTCTTTTTCTTTCTTTCTTTCTTTATCTCCGTCTGTCTGTCTGCTGTCTGTCTCTCTCTTTCTCCCTCTCTCTGTCTCTGTCTGTCTGTCTCTCTCTCTCTCTCTCTCTCTCTCTCTCTCTCTATATATATATATATATATATATATAAGGACTCTTAGAAACAAGCATGTATTCACATATATTAAAGGCAAGTCGGGTTGAGCAATACCATTCCTCAACTGTTAGGCATTTTTGCACACGACCTGCTTAGCCGCGTACCGATCTGTGACTGCCAATGACCGGTACTCGTTACCGGAAGTGATGTCATCAGAAGAAATGACGTCATGAGATAGTCCAACACACACACACACACACACACATACACACACACACACACACGTGTGTGTGTTGGAGACGCCCCTCCATGTGATAAATGGACTCTCTCGTGACGTCATTTCTTCTGATGACGTCACTTCCCGTAACTATATATATATATATATATATATATATATATATATATATATATACAGGGTGTCCACAAAGTCTGGCTACATTATGTAGTCAGACTTTGTGGACACCCTGTAGATTATCCAGTCAGACTTTGTGGGCACTGTGTAGATTATGCAGCCAGACTTTGTGGGAACCATGTAGATTATGCAGCCAGACTTTGTGGGCACCATGTAGATTATGCAGCCAGACTTTGTGGGCACCATGTAGATTATGCAGCCAGACTTTGTGGGCACCATGTAGATTATGCAGCCAGACTTTGTGGGCACCGTGTAGATTATGCAGCCAGACTTTGTGGGCACCATGTAGATTATGCAGCCAGACTTTGTGGGCACCATGTAGATTATGCAGCCAGACTTTGTGGGGACCGTGTAGATTATGCAGCCGGACTTTGTGGGCACTGTGTAGATTATGTAGCCAGACTTTGTGGGCACCGTGTAGATTATGCAGCCAGACTTTGTGGGCACCATGTAGATTATGCAGCCAGACTTTGTGGGCACCATGTAGATTATGCAGCCAGACTTTGTGGGCACCATGTAGATTATGCAGCCAGACTTTGTGGGCACCATGTAGATTATGCAGCCAGACTTTGTGGGCACCATGTAGATTATGCAGCCAGACTTTGTGGGCACCATGTAGATTATGCAGCCAGACTTTGTGGGGACCGTGTAGATTATGCAGCCAGACTTTGTGGGCACCATGTAGATTATGCAGCCAGACTTTGTGGGCACCATGTAGATTATGCAGCCAGATTTTGTGGGGACCGTGTAGATTATGCAGCCAGACTTTGTGGGCACTGTGTAGATTATGTAGCCAGACTTTGTGGGCACCGTGTAGATTATGCAGCCAGACTTTGTGGGCACCATGTAGATTATGCAGCCAGACTTTGTGGGCACCATGTAGATTATGCAGCCAGACTTTGTGGGCACCATGTAGATTATGCAGCCAGACTTTGTGGGCACCATGTAGATTATACAGCCAGACTTTGTGGGCACCATGTAGATTATGCAGCCAGACTTTGTGGGCACCATGTAGATTATGCAGCCAGACTTTGTGGGGACCGTGTAGATTATGCAGCCAGACTTTGTGGGCACTGTGTAGATTATGTAGCCAGACTTTGTGGGCACCGTGTAGATTATGCAGCCAGACTTTGTGGGCACCATGTAGATTATGCAGCCAGACTTTGTGGGCACCATGTAGATTATGCAGCCAGACTTTGTGGGCACCATGTAGATTATGCAGCCAGACTTTGTGGGCACCATGTAGATTATGCAGCCAGATTTTGTGGGGACCGTGTAGATTATGCAGCCAGACTTTGTGGGCACTGTGTAGATTATGTAGCCAGACTTTGTGGGCACCGTGTAGATTATGCAGCCAGACTTTGTGGGCACCATGTAGATTATGCAGCCAGACTTTGTGGGCACCATGTAGATTATGCAGCCAGACTTTGTGGGCACCATGTAGATTATGCAGCCAGACTTTGTGGGCACCATGTAGATTATACAGCCAGACTTTGTGGGCACCATGTAGATTATGCAGCCAGACTTTGTGGGCACCATGTAGATTATGCAGCCAGACTTTGTGGGGACCGTGTAGATTATGCAGCCAGACTTTGTGGGCACCATGTAGATTATGCAGCCAGACTTTGTGGGCACCATGTAGATTATGCAGCCAGACTTTGTGGGGACCGTGTAGATTATGCAGCCAGACTTTGTGGGCACTGTGTAGATTATGTAGCCAGACTTTGTGGGCACCGTGTAGATTATGCAGCCAGACTTTGTGGGCACCATGTAGATTATGCAGCCAGACTTTGTGGGCACCATGTAGATTATGCAGCCAGACTTTGTGGGCACCATGTAGATTATGCAGCCAGACTTTGTGGGCACCATGTAGATTATGCAGCCAGACTTTGTGGGCACCATGTAGATTATGCAGCCAGACTTTGTGGGCACCATGTAGATTATGCAGCCAGACTTTGTGGGGACCGTGTAGATTATGCAGCCAGACTTTGTGGGCATCATGTAGATTATGCAGCCAGACTTTGTGGGCACCATGTAGATTATGCAGCCAGACTTTGTGGGGACCGTGTAGATTATGCAGCCAGACTTTGTGGGCACTGTGTAGATTATGTAACCAGACTTTGTGGGCACCGTGTAGATTATGCAGCCAGACTTTGTGGGCACCATGTAGATTATGCAGCCAGACTTTGTGGGCACCATGTAGATTATGCAGCCAGACTTTGTGGGCACCATGTAGATTATCCAGCCAGACTTTGTGGGCACCATGTAGATTATGCAGCCAGACTTTGTGGGAACGTGTAGATTATGCAGCCAGACTTTGTGGGCACCATGTAGATTATGCAGCCAGACTTTGTGGGCACCATGTAGATTATGCAGCCAGACTTTGTGGGGACCGTGTAGATTATGCAGCCAGACTTTGTGGGCACTGTGTAGATTATGTAGCCAGACTTTGTGGGCACCATGTAGATTATGCAGCCAGACTTTGTGGGGACCGTGTAGATTATGCAGCCAGACTTTGTGGGCACCATGTAGATTATGCAGCCAGACTTTGTGGGCACCATGTAGATTATGCAGCCAGACTTTGTGGGGACCGTGTAGATTATGCAGCCAGACTTTGTGGGCACTGTGTAGATTATGTAGCCAGACTTTGTGGGCACCGTGTAGATTATGCAGCCAGACTTTGTGGGAACCATGTAGATTATGCAGCCAGACTTTGTGGGCACCATGTAGATTATGCAGCCAGACTTTGTGGGCACCATGTAGATTATGCAGCCAGACTTTGTGGGCACCATGTAGATTATGCAGCCAGACTTTGTGGGCACCATGTAGATTATGCAGCCAGACTTTGTGGGCACCATGTAGATTATGCAGCCAGACTTTGTGGGGACCGTGTAGATTATGCAGCCAGACTTTGTGGGCACCATGTAGATTATGCAGCCAGACTTTGTGGGCACCATGTAGATTATGCAGCCAGACTTTGTGGGGACCGTGTAGATTATGCAGCCAGACTTTGTGGGCACTGTGTAGATTATGTAGCCAGACTTTGTGGGCACCGTGTAGATTATGCAGCCAGACTTTGTGGACACCCTGTATATATATCTATCTATATCTATCTATCTATCTATCTATCTATCTATCTATCTCTCTATCTCTCTCTCTATATATATATATATATATATTATATATATATATATATATTTATATATATATATATAAATATATATATATATATATATATATATATATATATATATATACAAAAGCCATTTAATCATGCAGAGTTTAAATTTCGAAAATTCATGGTTTCCCACAAGGAATACAGTAAAGATTTGTTCGTTTGCTTTTCTATTGAATTTTGAAAATATACACATTTTTCTACAGACGAAATTACTAGTAAATTATATTAAAAAGAACATTACTACCGAGTACAAAAACTGAAAACTTTGTTCAAAGAAAGGAGAGAGATGTAAAATCCGTGGGGAATCCAAAATCTTCACATCCACAAATTTAATGTTTTCAATTTTTATACTTAATAATAAAGTTGTTGTTTTTTTTTAATATAGTATGCGATTAATTTTATACTTAATTAATTTTATGCTTAATGATAAAGTTTTTGTAATATAATATGCGATTAATTTCCTCTTACAAGAGAAGTATAAATTTTCGAAACTCTTTAAAAAAAGATTTTTGTATCCCATTTTTTAAATAATTTTTAAATATACTTCTTGCATTATTTAATTTATTGATGCTATAACTAGAACATTGATTTCAGATAGGAATTAATGTGTAAACATCCATATGTTCGTATTAATATTTGTATAT
>NC_136485.1:141843885-141863958 GCF_053919585.1 Euprymna scolopes
ATTTAACCCATAGTTGGGACTCTAACAGGTACTACCACTCCGGGTCAGAGTGGACCTGGGAGCAATGGTAATTAAAGGGTGGCTCCACACTCCCCAAAGCCCACAAGCTGGGGCCTCATCACTGGATATAGTTTAAGGTCATATCTAGGACCCCCATTGAGGGACTTTTACCCTCTGCAGGGAGGCAGTCGGCGTATTCTAATGCCCCACCGACAGGGCCCAGTAGTCAATGAAGCGACGTGGTTGCTATGGGAACCAGTCATAAATAAACGTCGCTCACCTCCTTACGTTTTTACGATTTTGAACACAGTAAATTCATCATAACTTTTGTTTTACTGAACGAAAATTGAACATTTCTTTTCACAATATAGCTGAGAAGGTGATATATGAACTGTAATAATTGTTTGAAACTTGGTATATATACTAGCATAAAGTCTCGACATTGCCCGGGATTTAATGAGGATCAACGAATGTTGCACACTTTAAATACGTTTATTATTACCGAAATCAGTTAAATCCCTAATATTTAAATCAAATCGATTGATTACCTGCTGTAGTTAGAAATAAACCGCGGTGCATTGGGAAGAAAACTACACATGCCTACCTGCAGTCACCTAGTTCACAATATATTCTAGTCTACATTGCACTATAGAGAACCTACCGTTGATTTTATTAAATTATTTTATATAATGATCTGAATTAAATTTTAGAATGGAAAAGTCAAGTAGTTCAATTGTAATCTAGACAGAAATATTACTTTCGAACGCGCCCCTGTATTATCAAACAATCTACTGTTGATTATTTTATATGCCGGGCCTTTCTGTTTGTACGGTGATAAAACTTCTCAAATGCTCTCGTAATATAGAGGTTAACTTTGGTCAAAATCGGACTCTTTAATCGGATTGTTTAAACTATACGTATGGAAGGGATTCCGTTACAAAAAAATCTGAAACCACTCTCGATACATGAAGTAAATTGGTGTGAAATAAAAAGATTGTCCCAAACGTTTCGGAATCCATAGGGAGCAACATGACACACTGAGAAACACAAAGACAAAGTGCTTTATATATATATATATATATATATATATATATATTTACGTAGGTTTTGTTGTTTATTTTTTAAAGATATTGAGGTTAGCGTCTCCACCTTGAAGATCGGATGTTTATATATATATATATATATATATATATATATATATATATATATATATATATATATATATATATATATATATATATATATATAAGCTGGGAGACTCAACGTTGTCGGGGATTGAATGAGGATTAAGAAATGTTCCACTATCTTATACTTTATTAATGTCATCGAAATGGTGAAATGGTTCATTTTTTAATCAAATCGATGGAATCCCTGCTCTAGTTAGTGACCACTCGCAGTGTACTTGGAGGAAGCTCTACGCATTAGTGAATTAGTCCACAGTACGTTGTAGTCTAAATTGCACTGTAGAAAATCTATTACTGATTTTATGAATTTACAACCTAGACATTTAAAAATCACCATTAATAACACCGAACAGGTCTTATTTTTCTTAGTAGCATCATGTTAAGAGGGATAAAACAATGATAAAAACTGTGTCTATCCTGACGAAGACGTGATTATGTCGAAACGTTCGATTTATAAACAAATAACTGTTTGTTTCTTTTTAAAAAAATCTGCGTTGAATAAGCTTACTAAACTTACATTTTGAATTTACGCGAAATTATCTGTAAATAATGCCTTCACTTAAAGTTTAAAATGCAGAAGTCAAGTATTATGATTCAATTGTGTCCTAAACTCAAACATTCTTATCAAAGATCCAACTGTTTATTTTATGAAATTATGTTATATAATAAATTGAATTAATGTTAAACGTACAAAAGTCAAGTATCAGGATTCAGTTGTGCTCTAAAGAATTTTAATTTCGAACACGCCTATGTCTCATAAAATAATTTAGAGTTGATTTTATAGGCTGAACCTTTCTACTTGTGCGGTGATAAAACTTCTCAAATATACTTGCGATGTTAGGTGGTATAAAAGTGTAAACTTTGATCCAAATCAATTTTCTTTCTTTAATCGTATTATTTCGAGTAGTGATTTTCTATACTTATCAGTGGCATTCCGATAGGAAAACTATTTACAAACACTCTGAGACACATCATGTACAATTGTGTAAAATTTCAAAAACATCGCCCCAGACGTTTTGGAGTCTATGGAGAACAAAATTACATATACAGACATACAGACAAAGTGCCATATACAGGTGTATATATATATATATATATATATATATATATATATATATATATATATATATATATATATATATATTAGGATTTTCAGAATGTGAGAGATTGTATATAATAAATTCCACAGTCAGACAACGTCGCAGCTCACAAGAGCCATGACAGTCAACGAACCGGAAGTCCAAGACTCGAGTTTCGCCCTCATTTGGGCTCATCAGTTAGACACATCTTGTGAGCTGCGACGTTGTTTGGCTGTGAAATTTATTATATATATATATATATATATATATATATATATATATATAAGTATATTAGTGCATTGAACATAACCCCCCCACACACGCACGCACATATATATATAAATATATGTATGCATTAAACGTAACACACACACACACACACACATATATATATATATATATATATATATATATATATATATATATATAAGTATATGTGTGCGTCGAACATAAAATGTAGCTGTAGCTATATTTTCCAATTAAGGAAACAAATAGGAGCCGGAAACTTGTGTATATATCTAATTTATACCAATTACATTTTAAACTGTACAAATGTCTATCTAATAAAAAATCTAAAGCAAGACAAACAGGAAAAAAAATAGAAATTTGACTTAATAATCTGATTATGCATAAAGTCCGACTAAACATAAATTCTTAAACATTTCAATAAATCTTTATAAGATTAAAAAACTGCTTAAGAATTCCAGTCATGCCAAACCCGAAAGAATTTTCACGGTAAATCGTTAATGATGTCTATAATAGAAGTTAACGTGCGTGTCTCCGACTCGATTCACGGTATGAAAAAGAGGAGGTGAGAGGAGAGAAAGGAATTACAATTCAGAATTCAGTCAAAATACGGTTTGACCCTGAACAAATTCAAAGAAAATGTTATATAATTTTGTCATTACTATTATATGTGGGGGACAACATACTAAAAGCTTACAAAAAAACCTGATCATCACAAAAATCCTAGCTATGACGTCATAAAATGATGACAACCCTCACACTAAAAATAAATCACATTTTTATATCTCAAAGCTGTAACTGTTGCTTACAGAAGAGTTTGTATTTTTATACGATATATTTTGATATTACTATTTTTATACAAAGTTTTATACTTATAACTTGGACAGGCGAGATCATGACGCTATCAATACCATCATTAGATAAGTGTACATTTCTAAAGATTATAGAATACAACAGTGCATTTTTAGACATATCTCATCACTGAATAACCGTGTCGACTCAATAGTCAGTATTTTCATCATCAGATACTGCTTTCTCACTCATATTGTCACAATGCCCTTCTTGGCATGGCCCGCATAAGTCAGTGTCTTTTGCAAGTGTACCAAGGTGTACTACAACCACAGTTACAGTGAATTATTTTTAGAAGTGTTTTCTGGCGCAGGTGAAATATCCATCCTCATTGGAACTAAACTATTGTTCTGCTATTCCAATCCTCATTCAGTAGTGCCAATCGTCTCACCATTGTCACATCAAAGCATCATTTGGAGATAACTCCGAAGGGCATTATACTTCGTTGCAGAGGAGTCGTTCGGAAGGAAAGTGTAATAAGCAAAAAAAAAAAAAAACCAATCAGGAACACAGGAAATAATCAGTATCGCCCACCTCTAGAAGAGAGGGAATTTCTTAGCTGTAATAGCCGTAGAGAAAAAAGGAGCAGAAAAAAACAAAAAACAAAAAAAAAACTCGCTTCTCGCAGACACGTGGTTCATCACAAAGAACAATCCAATCGCCAGAACCACCTACACACAATCTGCCGGACACACCTTATTGCTTTCCAGCGTCCTGCCTTTATAGCGGCCGGGAATTGTCCATTTGCATAATCGCGTGAGAGTAGACCCAATTCTACGAGAATTGCATGAACGTCAACGCTAATAAAAACCCATGGACGCCATCTTGGAACTCTCTTCCGCTCAGCCTTAACACAACAGACGTATCCGAGGTAAGCTCTCTATTTCCCCTCATTTCGGTTATTGCGGATTCTCCTACACCCTCCTGATCTCATGATCACAAATAAGACGGAGGGGGGCAGTCGTTATTGTCGGGTACTTCTTCGAAGAACCGGAGACAGCACTTCCTCCTTGCCATCTTTCTCATTAACACCGTTATTGCCACCAGTCTGTTCCATAGGCGCTGTTTCACAATCAGTCAGGGGGGCAGTATCCGTCTGTGTCGGGTACTCCTTCGTAAAGGCAAGACTGGTGGTCCCTCTTCCGCCTCTTCGGTATGTGCATTATATGGCTCAAAATCCTCTCCGTCGTCCTGCATCATTTCAGAAGACATCGTACTGTCTGAGTCTTCCTCTTCCTCCGATGTAACAACATAATGGCGAGGGCGCAGATCTTTCACGTGGCGAGGCACACAGTCCACCAAAATCGATTGAGGGCTGATTACCTTGGTCACCTCACTCTTGCCAAACCTAGTGGTACATCGATTTTGCGGTCTTTTGACCCACACGCGATCTCCAACCTGGTAAGAGCTGTTCTTGTGACATGGGGACGCAGTTGCGAGATTTGTCTCCTTTACTCGAACTTCGTATCGATACATCCTGTTGGCAGGTGCAGTGAAGGGAGATGTGTCGTCTCTTGGTGTGATGTTATACCAGTAGATAGCCTCCTGTATGGGTCAGCGCATTCTAGCCGCTATTCGATTCACTGTACGGTGATATCGCTCCGGTATGCCATTCCCGGCTGGAGCGTACGCACAACAGAATCGCAAGTGAACTCCCCATTTATGTGCAAATGCTTGGAACGCGTTGCTGCAGAAACCGTGTCATTGTGTAAAAGGATTTCATCCGGCGAGCCACGCTCGAGGAACACTGCCTCCAACTGATGAATCACACTTGCCGAGTCCTGTCTCGCCAATTTCCTCCAAATGGAGAAACGCGATGGACCACAATCTGTTAAAGTTAAAAAATGGAAGGTGCCATAATGCGTGATATCCATTCCAATTCGCTGCCAATTCTCGTAACTTCAAGTTTTCCAATTTTCCACCTGACTGGCGCTGAGTGAATGGACTGACATTCCTTAAATTTCTATATGATAGTTTTAATGGTTGCTTTTGTCGTGGTTGCGCAACTTCTGGTATACGCAGACAGAATCTATTTAGCACCTTGCTCTGCCACTGAAGAGCCAAATTGATGTCTTTCAATACGGTGTCCAGTTCGGCTAAGTTTATATATTGAGAGTATTCTTAAGGTCGCAGCCAACATGCATCTTCCAACACAGTTTCACGCATCTCCAAGGCTGCACCAATTCCTAGAGAGCTAGCATCGACCCATACATTCAGCTATTTGCCGTCCACACACCAATTTCCCCGGGCCGGATTGTTCTGCTGCACAGATTCTAAGGTTTCAAACATCATACGATGCAGTACGGCGTCCCTTGCTTTATTATCCCAGGTCTTCGTTACTGAACTTACTCTCCTTCTAAGTATTCCACAAGCCATACGAAGCCAACCGCACACCGGAAAGTGCCCGACAAGTCAACCACACAGGGAAAACATTGTTCGTCGTGTAACAATGCTGGGAGCCTCTGGAATTGCATTTCCTCGCTTCCACCGCAGTTCACTGAATTCCATCCTGACCGCCAATCCTAGCACCCGTGCACCGTCCTTCAACCGCTCTGGGTTCTTGCATTCAAACCCGAACTGCGCTAGGTGTTCTCTTACACGGGTCACGGGCACCACGTCTTCATTGACAAAAATATCATCAATGTAAGCAGATGCTGCGCGGCTTACAACTTCTTCCTGAGATAATATTTCGCTGACAATTGCTCTCATTATCAGGGGAGCCACATTCAAACCGAACCCCATACGGGTCAGACAGTATTTTTCCCGTCGATTTCCACAGTCTGGTATGGCCACAGGGTTTCATGGACCCGGACTTGTAAGTATGTTCTCCTGAGGTCCAGTAGAGACACGTTAGCACCTTTTTGTTTCCATTCATGCAGCTTAGCCGCACAAACACCTGCATTGGCATTAAACGCGTCTACGTTATGATTTAGCTCCCGCTAGTCCATCACCGCGCGCACTTTGGCTTTGTTCTGCTGTATCACGGCCATCTGGGGAATTAGGTCTTTGGGGGTTCCAATTTATCGTCTGGTTACGGCACGAGCCAACCATTATCTATCCAAGTGCGGAGCTCCTGCGTGTATTCTTCACGGATTTCTGCCGGCACTTGGGATTCTGACACTCGATTGTTTAGTCTTTTAGAGGGGTGGTCCTCGTTCGGTTTTGATGATCAAAGGTGCGGTGAAATCCGGCTCATTAATAGAAATGGCTGCGCATTTAATATTTTTCCTGACGCTCAGCCGCACTGGTCCTGTAGGCTGAACAACGATACCTCCCACAGCTTTTATGGCGTCGATCCCTAGAAGTAAGTCAAACCCCAGTAGTTTACCACGCACCACCAACACATCGATTCTGGCAGACACACCTTCAGTGGATACAGAGACCGCTCCAACACTGCAGCACGCATAGGATATTCCACCAATCCTTTTGACACTCACGTTCGTTTTTCTCCAAGACCGGCACCGGTCTGCATGTAGAATCGTCCTAGAGCATCCTGTATCAATAAGCACCAACCATCGCGTCCCGTCAACATGAATGCTTATCACCGGAAGCTTGTGTTCGCATCTTGGTGAGGAAGGAGACTGGCGCTTATGCGTTTCCCGAGAAGTGGGGAAGGAGACCGGCGCGTATGCGTTTCCCGAGCAGTTCCGAGCCCAGTGTCAACTCTCACCGCACCGGTAACACCGTGTTCCGCGTTTTCGACAGTCCCTTGCATGGCGGCCTTTAACGTTGCATTTGAAACAGGTCACACTAACAGGAATATTCTGGGCCCTATTGTTGGGTGAGCGTGTGGTCGCAACCACGTCCTGATTTTGTTCCCCAGTCGTCAAAATTCTCGCTCTAGACATTAGCTCCCCCATGGTTAGGGCTTCGATGTTCGGCACCTGTTGAAAAGCAATTAAGATGGAGTCAGGGGACCCAGTGACGAAAGTCAATTTTGTGAGTCTCTCTAAGCCATCTCCTGTGAATCCAGCCAGTCAAATCAACTGCCTGATTTTGTTGGCGTAAACCTCCACACATTCGCCAGCCCATCTAACCATAGTTATTTTTCTGTATGGTGCAAATACATCGTCGGTAAATGCATCTTTTAATCGGGCTTTAATCTGGTCTATCTTCTTTTGATCATCCTCCTCAATTTCCATTTAGAGGGCCAGTGCATCACCTTCCAGATATAAAGGTAGCAGACTCGCTACATCATCCACCTGCTGAAGTTGTGCGACAAGTCTCACTTTTTTCAGCCACGCTAAAACATCTCTCTCGCCAGAGAACGGCTTGATAATATCACTGCTTATCCGCACCTTCGCCATAGTCGAGCCGAAATAGCTTGAAGGAAAATGTCGTAGGCAAAAAAAACCCCAAAAACAATCAGGAACACAGATAGTAAATAATCAGTATCGCCCACCTCTAGAAGAGAGGGAATTTCTTGGCTGTAATAGCCGTAGAGAAAAAGGAACAGAAAAAAAACAACAAAAACCCTCGCTTCTCGCAGACACGTAGTTCGTCACAAAGAACAATCCAATCGCCAGAACCACCTACACACCTCATTGCTTTCCAGGACGCCATCTTGGAACTCTCTTCCGCTCAGCCTGAAACACAACAGACGTATTCGAGGTAAGCTCTCTATTTCCTCTCATTTCGGTTATTGCTAATTCTGATACACGTTCAGATGTAAAAAAAAACTTTTGGCTCAACCAACTTTTTGACAGAGACTAGAATACCTCATTCCAGACAGGTTGTCTTTAGGTTTGCCCTCGAAAAATGCCACGATCGCTTTACACCCAACGTCTTACATCTCAGCTGTTTTTCTAGGGTGAGGAAAACATCTTAGCACAGCTCTTTAAGACAGTTTCCTTTTAAGACCTGTAGATAGGATTTTTTTTCGATTCGAAATACCGCGGAAATGGCATTGCATTCTGTGAATAAATGCAGGAATAGAAGAATGCTATAGACATCGAATCCAAGCAACTTCTTCATAACCTTAATGTCGTATTGTGTTGCAGGCTCCCTTTATCAGAGTAGAAATAAAGCTTGTTGTCATCGCTGTTTGACGTGTGATAAAAACATTATAGATCTGTATCTTCGCCAATGACACTAGTGCTTTTGTTCGTTGGCATTGACACTGCCGCCTTCTCCACATTATTTCCACGTTTCCATACCCCTTTGATTGTTTTACGTTGCATCTCCGCCCTTCACGCGTTGTGAAATGCGCTTGATAAGAAAGGATTTGATTTCCACATTTGAAAAGAAATCCTTTTTGTTTTTGACAACTTTCGTTCTTTCAGCAATGTTCACTTTGTACGATTTTGGCGGTGTCTCTGGTGGGTAATGTTCTGAGTGTTTGGTCCTCCAACGTAACCATCAAATACTACCATAATGCGTTACTGTGAAAGATGCATAGTCGTCAGCGATTGAAAAATATTGTTTTCTTTTTGACTACTTCAGTCGATGGAGAAAAGAGCCTACGTCAAGAACGTTATGTTTCTCTTCTGGTACATCCTTGAGTACTGCGTCATCTAATTTTTTTTTATTGCACTCATCATTTGTGCTTTTTTTTAGGCTTGCTTAGCAGATACTTTGCTTCAAAGAGAGGTGGTTGGTATGGTGAAAGTTTATAGGCCTTCACCTCATCAAAGGAAAGATCAGCAGTTTGTTATACCACAAGAAACCGTAGGGACAAAAGAGCAGCGTCTATTGCTTTGTCTTTAGCAACGTCAATTGCCGCGATAGATGTCAGGATCTTCCAAACGAAAAACAGTAATTGACTCCCCATTGTTGTAACTATTTCTTTCCCAGTGGTAAACCGGCTATGGACATCAACATCCTTATTTGCATTAACGCCAGTGATAATATTGCGAGGAGACGCTTCATTAGAGAAAAAATAAAAGGTCTTGAGTTTATCTGCAATATTATCCAGGTCTTCACATTCACCGGCACATATGGGACGATTACGAACCCGATGAAGTTCATGTCAGCACAGTTAGAAGATGGGTTCGTCGATTTCAGAGAGGTGACAGAGAAGTGCGTTTTGGACTTTCACGACCGATACATCATTATAGGCTGGAAAAACTGCATTAAGAATGGCGATGACTATGTAGAAAAATAAATTTTGAGCACAAAAGATCGCTCGTTTTAATAGTGCTGCTCCCGTCTTCATAGCTGAGTATTAGCATGAGCATTATCATGATGAAAAATGACTGTTTCTGTTTACTAAAGAAGATCGTTTTGAGGTTGCAGACAAAATGAATATTGCTTTAATATAATCTATATATATAAAAGGCAAAATGTGTGTGCACATTTTTTAGGCTTTTTCCGGGGGGGGGTCTCCGTGGGGGGGGGGTCACTATTTCTTGCAACTTTTTATATACCGTGTAGATTGTAATATCTACGATTTGCGAACCCGCGTCGCGTCTAGATTTATTTATACTGACGTACAAAATTCTTGCTATTTCGGCTCTCCTCGTGTGTGTTCAGCTTTTTCGTATAAAAGCAAAACTAATTTGAAGCGGGAACGTCCAGATCTTTGGGAAACAAAACCAGCCAAAGTTGGGTAAACAAATCCAAAAAAAACAAAAAAACAAAAAAAAACTGTCTCGCAGTAAAAGTTAACTACGGGAGTTCTATTTGACCTAATTAATTTCACGCACCTGTCAATTCAGATTTAAATCCTTGAATTCAAATGTTTCTCTTTTACTCTTCCTTGCTAGCCGAGCGGTACCATGTCAGGGTTTTTTCAAACTTCATTTACCACCTTCGCCTCAAGTCTACTAGTTCGATCCTACCTACCTGCCAAAACTTATTTTTCCATCATGTTCCCTGATTTTTTTGTTATCATTTTTTATTTTATCATATTTGCTTTAATCTAACCCCCCACCCCCAACACACACACTTCCAAACTACCGGGCAACGGAGGGCACCCCCGCTAGTCTGAAATAAAATTAATAAATTAAGCATAGAAACATTTTTAAGTTATAATAATATGCATAAAATATATGACACTAGTTTAAAATTTTCCCATCTACAAACCTGCAAAACCGTTGGCACCGATCTTATATTTACACTAGAATTCATGGCTATATTCATTCTAATATTATTAAAAAAAAATAACGTATTTTCATTGTCAACTACGTGGCTGCATATCATAAAAAAACATGTAATGTCATAGCGATAAAAAAATAATAATAGCATGCCCATCAATCGATTGTTTACGCATTCTATTTTAGATTTATAACCTGTAAAAAAGAAAACTGAAATTCCGAGAAAAAGATGATAGGAGATTATCAGATAATCATCTTCCTTTCAGCAATCATATTTCGACCGATTCAAGGCGAAGGCCCGTTTCTTTTCGTTGCCGAAGGCTTCGTGTACATTTTTGAACAAGGAAAATAAATCTGATTGTCGTGTACTTACTAATGAAATGCCTTGAAGGGAGATATTGCGATATGAAGATAAGATCAGAATAAAATTAATGGCGTTATGAGACGATCGAACTTAGTAGTAGTATTAGTAATAATAATGTAGTTGTTATGGATGATGTTGGAACCGATGCTGATGATGGGAATGATGCAGCAACTACTATCATGTAATAATAATAATAATAATAATAATAATAATAATAATAATAATAATAATAATAATAATAATAAGGAATACCCCAGGAGCACATGAAAACTCCTGGAAACTAAATTATATAATAGAAACCTAATAAAAGATATAAACACATGGACAGTATCACTAGTAAGATGGGGTGGACTAAAGAGGAAATGAGACAACTCGATCAGAAGACCACTAACCCATACCCATGCACAATACATTATACCGAAGAACGATGTTGACCTACTTTACGTGAAAAGGAAGAACAGCTGGAAATGACTGGTTTGTATAGAATACTGTGTGAATGACAAAAAAAACAAACAACAACAACAAAAAAAATAGAAAAATTCATAATGCAGAACACTGAAAGGATAATTAAGGTAGCGAGAGACACTGAAAAAATAAAAATAAAAAACGAAAAACAGAAAGATAAAGAATAAGACGAGAGAATAAAAATGGAAAAAGAAACAACAACACAGAAGATTCATAAAAATGAAAAAAACATGCGAAAATAACACATAAACTGAGAAACTGAATCCTTAATAACTGCAATAAAAATAACTCGATAAGAACCAACTACATCAACGAAAAGATCGACAAAGCACAAGAAAACAGCAAACGCAGACTCTGTGGACAAAGAGACGAAACAATAAATCATATAGTAAGCAAATACAGCAAACTGGCCCAAAAGAAACAAGAATAAGTGGAAAAGACAGTACACTGGAAATTATGTAAACAACTGCATTTCGAACGCACAGCCAAGTGGTACAAGCATAAGCCGGCAAGAGTACTTGAAAACGAGAATCACAAAGTCCTATGGGACATGGACTTACAGATGGATAAACCCATCCAAGCAAGAAAACCCTATGTCGTAATAATTAACAAGAAAGAAAAATCTTGTCAAATCGTAGACTTTGCTGTTCCATCTGATCACAAGGTAAATATCAAAGAAATGGAAAAACAGAGCAAATACACAGAGCTAGCCAGAGAGCTGAAAGGGATATGGGTGATCAAGAAAATCAAGATAATACCTATAATAGTAGGAAACAAATCCGAAAAAAACTTTGAAAGAGGAATGGCTAGAAAGATACAACGAATAACAATAATGAAAACGGCTGAAATATTAAGGAAAATCCTTGACTGCGGAGACTGATACACATGAACCACATACACGGACCAGACAAACTGTTGCAGAGGCAAACATGAAGAAGCGTTACATAGAACCAAGAACATTGAAGCTGCATATCTATAAGGTCTCTATCCCTTCCCCATCCACTATTGCCCCCCCCCAATAAAAAAAGAGTGAGGCTAAATAGTCGAGAAGGGTCACAGAGGATGGAAAGACCGAAGAGAGAGCGCTGACTAGACCTCCGCTGGACAAGCGCGAAGACAACTGGGACATTGGAGAGGCTTATTGCCACTCAAATTTGAGTGGAGACCAATGGCCGCTGCTAACGAAGAAATCAATGGTAGCAGTCGTTGCGATAACGCAAACTCATTTGCAAATGCTATCCAAAAGAATTGGAGAGTACTGGAAATCTGGGGAGACTTTTTGTCACTCAGCTTCCAGGGAACACCACAGGTTATTTTCAAGGAGAGATCTTTACCTGTGTGAAATTTCTTTGCGAGTCAATAATATATATATATATATATATATATATATATATATATATATATATATATATATATATATATATATATATATATTGATAGAATAACGTGTGCTATTTTGTGTGTTACGCGGTTAATTGTTATACGCATCTATTTCTTGTAATAAATAATTTTACCAAGAATTTTTCATAAGTTTTGGTTTCGTTTTCGATTATAGCTGATGGCACTTAAGTCATCTATTTTATTAATAAATAATTTTACCAAGAATTTTTCAGACGTTCTAGTTTCTGTTTCAGTTATCACTAGAGGAACATAAGTGACCTATTTTAAAAATAAATAACTAGCCTGGGTACTAGCCTTGCCCGGGTGTTTGCAAGTGCGTGTTGAGCAAAAACAAAAAGTGGTAATAAGCAGGCATGCTCAAACCTGAACGGCGAAGGAGGAAAAGAACGTGAAAAAAAAAACGTGACGTCTTTGCTGTTGCGCCTATTACCAAACAGGAAGGGACGAATGTATAAATTAAGGCTAGTCAATCGAGAAAAGGAGATGACTTTCGAAAACATCGGCGTAAAAAGCGACTCCTCCCTGTAGAAAAGAGCCCAGTTGAGGGAGGAAGCAATTTTTTTAGGCAGTTTATCGATATTTGTCGTCCGAAGGGCTGAGTTTCAAAATATACCGATCTTGTGAAAATCCTCCGTCTCTGTCGAAGTTTAGGCAAGCATAATACATACATACATACATACAGGTCAAATTTATATTACAGATTTTATCAAGAACTTTTCATAAGTTTTGGTTTCAGTTTCGATTATAGCTGATAGCACTCAAGGAATATATATTTTTTAATAAATAATTTCACAAAGAATTCTTTATAATCTTTGGTTTCAGTTTCGATTATAATTAGAGGAACTTAAGTATCTATCTGTGTGTAAATATTTTACCGATAAACTCTTAAACTACTGATCACATGGCAGTGAAATTATCAAGAAATAATAATCGTACATCTAGGATGGTTAGTGATGAGTAAAATCTTTGTTTGGATGGATGAATAATGCGTACAGAAATATATAGGCAAGTAGAAATGCTGTTTATTTATATAGACTAGCGGGATATGTATAAATTCCACAGTGACTCTTTCTTATGTAATATTATGATGTTGGCATTCTGTAGATGTTCCACGTAAATAAAGACGCCTTGATATTAATAGCTCTTTTGTTATTATTTTTTGTTATTATTTATTATTACTATTTTATTATTAATAGCTCTTTTGTTAAAACTGGAAAAGTAGTTAACTAAGCAAGCAGGGACAGCCGGCGTAGTCTGGTCATAAAATACGCTTAAATAGATATTTTAATTCATGTAGATTTCGTATATATTATTAAAGAGTCAATTTTCTCTCGATTCTTATCTCTACAATTATGTAAATGCAACTTTCTCTTTGTGTGTGAGTTCGTTCCTTATAGACTCTGAAACGGCTGAACAGATTTTCTTTAAAATTTACACAACTTTAGTGCATAAGTCTGGGAGTGATCTTAGTTAAGTTTTATCTCAGAATACCCACGAAAATTACCGATAATCGATAATCGAAACCAATATTTTAATTTATTTAATTATCGGTAAAACCATTTTTCTACGCCGTCGCTTAGCAACAATGATAGAACAATGGGTCGTGAAAATTCTACTTTGATTAAGTTGATAGCGTTTTTTTTTTTTTTTTTTTTTTGCATGACGTTGTCTGTAGGTTCAAACTCCGCACATCAATTTCTTACTTTTTTTTTCATTAGCTGCAAAGAATTTTATAAGACTTGAAAATTTACGTGTTTTTTTTTGTTTACTTTTTATTGCATGATCTGTAGGTTCAAATCCCGCACGTTGTTTTTTCGTTAACTTCAAAGATGCTTATATAAAATAATTTTTATAAAAGAAATAGTAGGTCCTTTAGAGCGCAATGTAGAATAACATATTTTGGACTAGGTTACTTCATGGAGGCTGGGCCTTTTGGTCAAGATCAAAGTGTAGTATCTGTTCCGGCAGATACTGCAAGCAAAGACCATATGTGGGGGCAACCCCCCCACATATAAGACCTTGGTCAATGTAGGGGCAACCCTTCATACCAATTGTCACCATCCAGCTCCCCTACTCCCCGGGGAGTTGGTCCCCATTTCCCCTTCACTCCTCACATTAAAAATCGGCCTTGTGCCTAATTTGCTCGGTGGGGGAGCAAATAAATACCATCTGTTCCGACAGATACTGCAAGCTATGACTAGCTATGACTAGCAAAGACCAGATGTGGGGGCAACCCCACATGCCTGACCTTTAACCAGCTCCCATTTCCCACCTCTCAGGAGCTGGTCCCCATTTTCCCTTCCCCCTCCCTTCACTCCTCACATTAAAAATTGGCCTTGTGCCTAATTTGCTCGGTGGGGAAGCAAATAAATACTATCTGTTCCGGCAGATACTGCAAGCTATGAATAGCTATGACTAGCTATGACTAGCAAAGACCAGATGTGGGGGCAACCCCACATGCCTGACCTTTAACCAGCTCCCATTTCCCACCTCTCGGGAGCTGGTCCCCATTTTCCCTTCCCCCTCCCTTCACTCCTCACATTAAAAATCGGCCTTGTGCCTAATTTGCTCGGTGGGGGAGCAAATAAATACCATCTGTTCTTCAGATGCTGCACTTCTATTTCTTGTTCTCTTTCGGTGGAGGAGAAATCCTTCACGACTGAGACAATTTTTATTTTTGTACCTTTTCTCCACGTTAAAAAACGACCCTGGTGTCTAACTCTGTCCCGTGGGGAGGCATAGTAAATAGGTACTTCATGGAGGCATGTGAAGCTTCCTCCGGGCGATTTCACAGATTTCGATGACAATAAAAATGTAGGAATGTGAAACATTCGTTGATAATCGTTCAATCCCGTGCAACGTCGGGTCTCTTTGCTAGTATATATATATATATATATATATATATATATATATATATATATATATATATACATATATATATTATATTATATTATATATATATATAAATATATAAATATATATATATATATATATATATATATATATATATATATATATATATATACTAGCAAGGAGACCCGACATATAACGATAAGACATCTGCGTACTTTCTTTTTGCCTCCTCAAATTTACGTTATTGGTGGCCAAGGTCTGGTGTGGGCGAGTGTTAAAAGCACACAGATGTCTTAACGTAATACTGTGCTTCTCCCAAACAAATGAACCCCACGTGCACGTTGTGACCACTGCCACGCAGACGGGGCTCTGATGAACGAACAGTGGTCTGCGTCGTATAACTGGACCTCCACTGCCTTGTGGGCCAAGGTTCTTTTAACTAAGATGGGATTATCATTTGAATTCCGACCAAAGTAGAGTAGAAAAGCTCAGTCAACATATTAATGTACTTGGTCGAATTAATTCGACTTTGCAAGCTAACTAAAGGCCTTGGACTATTGGTACTAATAATGGCCCACACCAAAACTGAACCGCTACTACCTTGCAGCGTTGAAACTGTGCATCTAGGATTAAATTCATTCGTCTTTCCTCCGATGGACGTACTGCCTACCATCACTGCCTAGCCCATTGAACTTGCTTTCGTCGCTAAAAAGCACTTTTGACCAATATGAAGAGTCATGATCTTCATTGCATCTGACGAATTCCAGACGGCACTTTCTGTTCTTTACAGAATTCATTGGTTTGCGTCTTGCAACATATCCTCGCAAATTAAATTCTTTTAATCAGTTCTTGACAGTAGAAAGAGAGCACTTTTTAACAAGATTGTACTGTTGTTGGATTTGTGGAGCCGTTTCAAATCTGTTTCTTAGGCTGCAGATCTTAATAGCATTGTCTTCCCTGTTAGAAGTATGTCTAGTACGACCAGATTTAGGGGTATCACGAACACTGCCGGTGTTTTGGTTCTGTTGCACAGTCTTTGGTACTGTTTTCTCATCACATTTCAATCTGCGGCCGATTTCTCGATTGGCTAAACCAGAAAGGTGAGGATTAATGTGCCCCTGACGATCACTAAGAGACAGTCGTGGCATATGGACTAAATGTTACGTTGTGTTACATGGAATAACAACAATTACGATTAGAGATGTTTTGTTTCCTATTGGATGATATTAACAACTGATTTAGGGGCAATAATTTAAGCTGGTTTGAGGCGAATTTGTTACTGCGTATTTTCTTTTTACCTCCTCAAATTTACGTTATTGGTGGTCAAGGTCTGGTGTGGACGTGTGTTAAAAGCACACAGATGTCTTAGCGTCATACTGTGCTTCTCCCAGACAAATCAACCTCACGTGCACGTTGTGATCACTGCCACGCAGACGGGGCTCTGATGAACGGCGAGTGTCCTGCGCCGTATAACTGGACCTTCACTACCTTGCGGGTCAAGGTTCTTTTAACCAAAGGCTAAGGGTGAGGTAACCCTGACAGTCACCCCCAGAGGAGCTTAGGCCCTGTAAGTTGCGGCATACATGTACCACCGGCGTGTGTAATATGCTCTGGTGCCCAGCAACTTAAGTCCCAGTCATGGATCAAATGTCATGATGCGTGGAGAGGGCTCTGTAAGTCGTAGTGAAGGCGACCTCTCTCGGAGAAGGAAAATCCTGATATAAAACATCAATTTGAAGGTTTTTTTTAAATTGACGGGAACACTAGAATATTTCAATCAAAAGTCAAATATGAAAAGGTAAAATTGTAGAGGAATAAAAGTCGAATTAAATGACGTATAAGTTGTTTAAACAGTTACATTAAATTTAGCTTAAACTTGCAGTTTTTGAAAAAATACAAGTGCGGACTTTCTTTTTGCCGGTACTGTATATAGCATCGATTTCAAAAGTTAAAATAAATTGACTTAAGAGCCATCAGCTAGAATCGAAACCAAAACATTTTGCGTTCAGCCGCGTTCGCTACCGTTTGACCTAAGCCGATAGATAGATGAGAAAGTTAAAAAATTAAAACACAAATACAATTATGTCAGCCAGTTGAAATGAATTTTTGTATTTCAAATGCCGACAAATTTCTGTACACGTTATATATACATCCATCCAAAGTTTTCACTTGTTTCAAACATCCTTGGTGTATGGTTGGTATTTCCTGTCAATTTTAGTGTTATATGTCCAGTAGTTTAAGAGTTTCTCGGTTAAATGTTTACACACAAATGCACACATATACTCAATACTTATAAAAACTAATAAACAGCCTATGATAAGTCTTAATGAAATGGGTAGATTGACAACTGAATGATGATGAATATATAATAGAATTAAAACACTCAACTAATGGAATTCACATGTCTGGCCCGTGCGCTGACGTCACAAAGAAATATAGAATGAATATATGCATTTAAGTTAGACTAGAAGTTAGTCAGGAAGGCAGTCAGTCAGTCAGAGAGTCGGAGAGAGTCCGGTAGAGTGAACCGGGGAGACTGACAGATGCATCTTAGGAAGCGAAGGAGAGGAAAAGACTACAATTAGTAGCGTTATCTGGTATTGAATTGCCGTCACCAGCTGATGATGAATAAATATCTTGGTTCTTGTGCATAATTTGAACCAGACGTAATTCACCGCCCGATCGGCTTTGCTCCGAACACGGCGTTAACCGCCGAGCTTCACCGATTATGAAAGCGTAACACATTCTGCTAAACAAATGAAGGAAATGTGTAAACAATAATTTTAACAGAAGAAATAAACAAAACAAAAAATAAACCAAGAAACAACGACCTACCGTAACACGTTTTTTGTTTTATTTTTTGTAATATGTTTTTGTTGTATTTTTTCTTTTTCTTTTTCTTTTTTCAAACGAAAAAGTTCAAAACGAAACAGATAAGCAAAGTTTTTTTTGTAAGTTGTTATGTAACAATTAAAGAAACTTTTTTTTTCAAGAAAAAGATTAATATTGTTTTGTTTATTTCTTCGATAATGGTGATCCTTAACATATGGAGGTTGGAGAGAGGTGTCTATTCACAAAACTGCTCTTAACATGGGGAGATTGGGGGGAGTTTTTATTCTGAAAGCCGTTATAAACATGGGGAGGTGGAGGGGGTGTTTATTCCGAAAGCCGTTCTTAACATGGGGAGATTGGAGTGCATTGTGTGCGCGTGCATCTCCATCCACATTCCTTCTTCTCACATCTTCTTTTGGCGATGATGTACTTATCGCCACAGGAAACGCATGTTTTTTTCAGCAATTAATTTTTTTTCTTGACAATATGAGATTGCTTGTTCTGGCGTCGTCAAATATTTTTTCAAACTGGAGATATAAATTTTTTTGTTTACACAGTTTTCAGAAAAGGGCTGTTACAGGTGTGTGCTGCCTAATGAATTTAATGAATTTTATTTTCTTCGAATTTTTGTTTCGAAAAGTTCGTCTGCTACTTTGCAGTGTATTGGTTGGCTGATCGACGTCTTACGTCATATTACAATCAAACCTGAGAGCATTACGTCATGTTCCGAGCAAAACTGCTCGAACGCTGAGTTACGTCTGGTTCAAATTATGCACAAGTACCAATATGTTATGCAAGCCTTTTGTTTTCATTTGTCATCAACCGCAAGGTAATGTGTTTGTCTTTCATCGTCTTGTTTAATGAACTTTGTATTGAAACCCTCTTTCAAAGGTTGACTGTATCTCTCTCTTTGATAATACATATCCCACCCTGTGTAATGTTATGCCCCTTTAGGCTGTGATCATAGCGTAGTATCTGTTAACTGTGGCAAGCGCAGTCAAGGCTCAAAACATTATTATTATTGTTATTGTATTATTATTAATTGATTTGAGCGACGGATGAGTGTTGGATCAGTAATTATGATTAGAAGAATAAACAATTAAATTGGGGAAGAAATGATTGACGTGTGAATCGCAAAAGGAATGTGAAAATAGAAAATAGATGTAAACATTATTTTGGGGTTTTGAATAAACAAATAACTAGTTGTGGACATTAGGTTGGTCTGAGACACGTAATTAGGTGACGTAAGAGAACACGTTATGTAATTAGTTTTGGAGAGATTCAGAGAGTTGGGAATTGACCACCAGAGCGGACAGACGTCTAGACAGGGCTAGACACACAGCTAGGGAGCGAGCTGTAAGAATAGAACATGTAGACGAACTGCAGATCCTGTGAAAACCATTTGAGATAACTGTAATAAATTTATATTCTAAAAATATAACGAGCAGTTTAATGGTTTCACAAATAAGAACAGATGTCTCAATTGGATGGTGCTGATCGCTTCACGGTTCGTCACGGAGTAGCAGGAAATTAAAAGAACTCTTCAAGAAAAAGGTATGAAGCATATATTATTCTTCTCATATATGAACTGTAAAAATATCCCGTGTGATAAGTCTGATACAACATGACTCGGTTTACACGTCAACATCATGTCCTCCTGGCTAAACAACATACATACAATTTATACGTTTATTATCTGTCTGTTAAAATCAACTAGATAACACATGCCACGTTTTAATATATCATCTCTTCAAATATAAAATCAA
>NC_136485.1:141864058-141956558 GCF_053919585.1 Euprymna scolopes
TGTGTCTATCCTGACGAAGACGTGATTATGTCGAAACGTTCGATTTATAAACAAATAACTGTTTGTTTCTTTTTAAAAAAATCTGCGTTGAATAAGCTTACTAAACTTACATTTTGAATTTACGCGAAATTATCTGTAAATAATGCCTTCACTTAAAGTTTAAAATGCAGAAGTCAAGTATTATGATTCAATTGTGTCCTAAACTCAAACATTCTTATCAAAGATCCAACTGTTTATTTTATGAAATTATGTTATATAATAAATTGAATTAATGTTAAACGTACAAAAGTCAAGTATCAGGATTCAGTTGTGCTCTAAAGAATTTTAATTTCGAACACGCCTATGTCTCATAAAATAATTTAGAGTTGATTTTATAGGCTGAACCTTTCTACTTGTGCGGTGATAAAACTTCTCAAATATACTTGCGATGTTAGGTGGTATAAAAGTGTAAACTTTGATCCAAATCAATTTTCTTTCTTTAATCGTATTATTTCGAGTAGTGATTTTCTATACTTATCAGTGGCATTCCGATAGGAAAACTATTTACAAACACTCTGAGACACATCATGTACAATTGTGTAAAATTTCAAAAACATCGCCCCAGACGTTTTGGAGTCTATGGAGAACAAAATTACATATACAGACATACAGACAAAGTGCCATATACAGGTGTATATATATATATATATATATATATATATATATATATATATATATATATATATATATATATATATATTAGGATTTTCAGAATGTGAGAGATTGTATATAATAAATTCCACAGTCAGACAACGTCGCAGCTCACAAGAGCCATGACAGTCAACGAACCGGAAGTCCAAGACTCGAGTTTCGCCCTCATTTGGGCTCATCAGTTAGACACATCTTGTGAGCTGCGACGTTGTTTGGCTGTGAAATTTATTATATATATATATATATATATATATATATATATATATATAAGTATATTAGTGCATTGAACATAACCCCCCCACACACGCACGCACATATATATATAAATATATGTATGCATTAAACGTAACACACACACACACACACACATATATATATATATATATATATATATATATATATATATATATATATAAGTATATGTGTGCGTCGAACATAAAATGTAGCTGTAGCTATATTTTCCAATTAAGGAAACAAATAGGAGCCGGAAACTTGTGTATATATCTAATTTATACCAATTACATTTTAAACTGTACAAATGTCTATCTAATAAAAAATCTAAAGCAAGACAAACAGGAAAAAAAATAGAAATTTGACTTAATAATCTGATTATGCATAAAGTCCGACTAAACATAAATTCTTAAACATTTCAATAAATCTTTATAAGATTAAAAAACTGCTTAAGAATTCCAGTCATGCCAAACCCGAAAGAATTTTCACGGTAAATCGTTAATGATGTCTATAATAGAAGTTAACGTGCGTGTCTCCGACTCGATTCACGGTATGAAAAAGAGGAGGTGAGAGGAGAGAAAGGAATTACAATTCAGAATTCAGTCAAAATACGGTTTGACCCTGAACAAATTCAAAGAAAATGTTATATAATTTTGTCATTACTATTATATGTGGGGGACAACATACTAAAAGCTTACAAAAAAACCTGATCATCACAAAAATCCTAGCTATGACGTCATAAAATGATGACAACCCTCACACTAAAAATAAATCACATTTTTATATCTCAAAGCTGTAACTGTTGCTTACAGAAGAGTTTGTATTTTTATACGATATATTTTGATATTACTATTTTTATACAAAGTTTTATACTTATAACTTGGACAGGCGAGATCATGACGCTATCAATACCATCATTAGATAAGTGTACATTTCTAAAGATTATAGAATACAACAGTGCATTTTTAGACATATCTCATCACTGAATAACCGTGTCGACTCAATAGTCAGTATTTTCATCATCAGATACTGCTTTCTCACTCATATTTTCACAATGCCCTTCTTGGCATGGCCCGCATAAGTCAGTGTCTTTTGCAAGTGTACCAAGGTGTACTACAACCACAGTTACAGTGAATTATTTTTAGAAGTGTTTTCTGGCGCAGGTGAAATATCCATCCTCATTGGAACTAAACTATTGTTCTGCTATTCCAATCCTCATTCAGTAGTGCCAATCGTCTCACCATTGTCACATCAAAGCATCATTTGGAGATAACTCCGAAGGGCATTATACTTCGTTGCAGAGGAGTCGTTCGGAAGGAAAGTGTAATAAGCAAAAAAAAAAAAAAACCAATCAGGAACACAGGAAATAATCAGTATCGCCCACCTCTAGAAGAGAGGGAATTTCTTAGCTGTAATAGCCGTAGAGAAAAAAGGAGCAGAAAAAAACAAAAAACAAAAAAAAAACTCGCTTCTCGCAGACACGTGGTTCATCACAAAGAACAATCCAATCGCCAGAACCACCTACACACAATCTGCCGGACACACCTTATTGCTTTCCAGCGTCCTGCCTTTATAGCGGCCGGGAATTGTCCATTTGCATAATCGCGTGAGAGTAGACCCAATTCTACGAGAATTGCATGAACGTCAACGCTAATAAAAACCCATGGACGCCATCTTGGAACTCTCTTCCGCTCAGCCTTAACACAACAGACGTATCCGAGGTAAGCTCTCTATTTCCCCTCATTTCGGTTATTGCGGATTCTCCTACACCCTCCTGATCTCATGATCACAAATAAGACGGAGGGGGGCAGTCGTTATTGTCGGGTACTTCTTCGAAGAACCGGAGACAGCACTTCCTCCTTGCCATCTTTCTCATTAACACCGTTATTGCCACCAGTCTGTTCCATAGGCGCTGTTTCACAATCAGTCAGGGGGGCAGTATCCGTCTGTGTCGGGTACTCCTTCGTAAAGGCAAGACTGGTGGTCCCTCTTCCGCCTCTTCGGTATGTGCATTATATGGCTCAAAATCCTCTCCGTCGTCCTGCATCATTTCAGAAGACATCGTACTGTCTGAGTCTTCCTCTTCCTCCGATGTAACAACATAATGGCGAGGGCGCAGATCTTTCACGTGGCGAGGCACACAGTCCACCAAAATCGATTGAGGGCTGATTACCTTGGTCACCTCACTCTTGCCAAACCTAGTGGTACATCGATTTTGCGGTCTTTTGACCCACACGCGATCTCCAACCTGGTAAGAGCTGTTCTTGTGACATGGGGACGCAGTTGCGAGATTTGTCTCCTTTACTCGAACTTCGTATCGATACATCCTGTTGGCAGGTGCAGTGAAGGGAGATGTGTCGTCTCTTGGTGTGATGTTATACCAGTAGATAGCCTCCTGTATGGGTCAGCGCATTCTAGCCGCTATTCGATTCACTGTACGGTGATATCGCTCCGGTATGCCATTCCCGGCTGGAGCGTACGCACAACAGAATCGCAAGTGAACTCCCCATTTATGTGCAAATGCTTGGAACGCGTTGCTGCAGAAACCGTGTCATTGTGTAAAAGGATTTCATCCGGCGAGCCACGCTCGAGGAACACTGCCTCCAACTGATGAATCACACTTGCCGAGTCCTGTCTCGCCAATTTCCTCCAAATGGAGAAACGCGATGGACCACAATCTGTTAAAGTTAAAAAATGGAAGGTGCCATAATGCGTGATATCCATTCCAATTCGCTGCCAATTCTCGTAACTTCAAGTTTTCCAATTTTCCACCTGACTGGCGCTGAGTGAATGGACTGACATTCCTTAAATTTCTATATGATAGTTTTAATGGTTGCTTTTGTCGTGGTTGCGCAACTTCTGGTATACGCAGACAGAATCTATTTAGCACCTTGCTCTGCCACTGAAGAGCCAAATTGATGTCTTTCAATACGGTGTCCAGTTCGGCTAAGTTTATATATTGAGAGTATTCTTAAGGTCGCAGCCAACATGCATCTTCCAACACAGTTTCACGCATCTCCAAGGCTGCACCAATTCCTAGAGAGCTAGCATCGACCCATACATTCAGCTATTTGCCGTCCACACACCAATTTCCCCGGGCCGGATTGTTCTGCTGCACAGATTCTAAGGTTTCAAACATCATACGATGCAGTACGGCGTCCCTTGCTTTATTATCCCAGGTCTTCGTTACTGAACTTACTCTCCTTCTAAGTATTCCACAAGCCATACGAAGCCAACCGCACACCGGAAAGTGCCCGACAAGTCAACCACACAGGGAAAACATTGTTCGTCGTGTAACAATGCTGGGAGCCTCTGGAATTGCATTTCCTCGCTTCCACCGCAGTTCACTGAATTCCATCCTGACCGCCAATCCTAGCACCCGTGCACCGTCCTTCAACCGCTCTGGGTTCTTGCATTCAAACCCGAACTGCGCTAGGTGTTCTCTTACACGGGTCACGGGCACCACGTCTTCATTGACAAAAATATCATCAATGTAAGCAGATGCTGCGCGGCTTACAACTTCTTCCTGAGATAATATTTCGCTGACAATTGCTCTCATTATCAGGGGAGCCACATTCAAACCGAACCCCATACGGGTCAGACAGTATTTTTCCCGTCGATTTCCACAGTCTGGTATGGCCACAGGGTTTCATGGACCCGGACTTGTAAGTATGTTCTCCTGAGGTCCAGTAGAGACACGTTAGCACCTTTTTGTTTCCATTCATGCAGCTTAGCCGCACAAACACCTGCATTGGCATTAAACGCGTCTACGTTATGATTTAGCTCCCGCTAGTCCATCACCGCGCGCACTTTGGCTTTGTTCTGCTGTATCACGGCCATCTGGGGAATTAGGTCTTTGGGGGTTCCAATTTATCGTCTGGTTACGGCACGAGCCAACCATTATCTATCCAAGTGCGGAGCTCCTGCGTGTATTCTTCACGGATTTCTGCCGGCACTTGGGATTCTGACACTCGATTGTTTAGTCTTTTAGAGGGGTGGTCCTCGTTCGGTTTTGATGATCAAAGGTGCGGTGAAATCCGGCTCATTAATAGAAATGGCTGCGCATTTAATATTTTTCCTGACGCTCAGCCGCACTGGTCCTGTAGGCTGAACAACGATACCTCCCACAGCTTTTATGGCGTCGATCCCTAGAAGTAAGTCAAACCCCAGTAGTTTACCACGCACCACCAACACATCGATTCTGGCAGACACACCTTCAGTGGATACAGAGACCGCTCCAACACTGCAGCACGCATAGGATATTCCACCAATCCTTTTGACACTCACGTTCGTTTTTCTCCAAGACCGGCACCGGTCTGCATGTAGAATCGTCCTAGAGCATCCTGTATCAATAAGCACCAACCATCGCGTCCCGTCAACATGAATGCTTATCACCGGAAGCTTGTGTTCGCATCTTGGTGAGGAAGGAGACTGGCGCTTATGCGTTTCCCGAGAAGTGGGGAAGGAGACCGGCGCGTATGCGTTTCCCGAGCAGTTCCGAGCCCAGTGTCAACTCTCACCGCACCGGTAACACCGTGTTCCGCGTTTTCGACAGTCCCTTGCATGGCGGCCTTTAACGTTGCATTTGAAACAGGTCACACTAACAGGAATATTCTGGGCCCTATTGTTGGGTGAGCGTGTGGTCGCAACCACGTCCTGATTTTGTTCCCCAGTCGTCAAAATTCTCGCTCTAGACATTAGCTCCCCCATGGTTAGGGCTTCGATGTTCGGCACCTGTTGAAAAGCAATTAAGATGGAGTCAGGGGACCCAGTGACGAAAGTCAATTTTGTGAGTCTCTCTAAGCCATCTCCTGTGAATCCAGCCAGTCAAATCAACTGCCTGATTTTGTTGGCGTAAACCTCCACACATTCGCCAGCCCATCTAACCATAGTTATTTTTCTGTATGGTGCAAATACATCGTCGGTAAATGCATCTTTTAATCGGGCTTTAATCTGGTCTATCTTCTTTTGATCATCCTCCTCAATTTCCATTTAGAGGGCCAGTGCATCACCTTCCAGATATAAAGGTAGCAGACTCGCTACATCATCCACCTGCTGAAGTTGTGCGACAAGTCTCACTTTTTTCAGCCACGCTAAAACATCTCTCTCGCCAGAGAACGGCTTGATAATATCACTGCTTATCCGCACCTTCGCCATAGTCGAGCCGAAATAGCTTGAAGGAAAATGTCGTAGGCAAAAAAAACCCCAAAAACAATCAGGAACACAGATAGTAAATAATCAGTATCGCCCACCTCTAGAAGAGAGGGAATTTCTTGGCTGTAATAGCCGTAGAGAAAAAGGAACAGAAAAAAAACAACAAAAACCCTCGCTTCTCGCAGACACGTAGTTCGTCACAAAGAACAATCCAATCGCCAGAACCACCTACACACCTCATTGCTTTCCAGGACGCCATCTTGGAACTCTCTTCCGCTCAGCCTGAAACACAACAGACGTATTCGAGGTAAGCTCTCTATTTCCTCTCATTTCGGTTATTGCTAATTCTGATACACGTTCAGATGTAAAAAAAAACTTTTGGCTCAACCAACTTTTTGACAGAGACTAGAATACCTCATTCCAGACAGGTTGTCTTTAGGTTTGCCCTCGAAAAATGCCACGATCGCTTTACACCCAACGTCTTACATCTCAGCTGTTTTTCTAGGGTGAGGAAAACATCTTAGCACAGCTCTTTAAGACAGTTTCCTTTTAAGACCTGTAGATAGGATTTTTTTTCGATTCGAAATACCGCGGAAATGGCATTGCATTCTGTGAATAAATGCAGGAATAGAAGAATGCTATAGACATCGAATCCAAGCAACTTCTTCATAACCTTAATGTCGTATTGTGTTGCAGGCTCCCTTTATCAGAGTAGAAATAAAGCTTGTTGTCATCGCTGTTTGACGTGTGATAAAAACATTATAGATCTGTATCTTCGCCAATGACACTAGTGCTTTTGTTCGTTGGCATTGACACTGCCGCCTTCTCCACATTATTTCCACGTTTCCATACCCCTTTGATTGTTTTACGTTGCATCTCCGCCCTTCACGCGTTGTGAAATGCGCTTGATAAGAAAGGATTTGATTTCCACATTTGAAAAGAAATCCTTTTTGTTTTTGACAACTTTCGTTCTTTCAGCAATGTTCACTTTGTACGATTTTGGCGGTGTCTCTGGTGGGTAATGTTCTGAGTGTTTGGTCCTCCAACGTAACCATCAAATACTACCATAATGCGTTACTGTGAAAGATGCATAGTCGTCAGCGATTGAAAAATATTGTTTTCTTTTTGACTACTTCAGTCGATGGAGAAAAGAGCCTACGTCAAGAACGTTATGTTTCTCTTCTGGTACATCCTTGAGTACTGCGTCATCTAATTTTTTTTTATTGCACTCATCATTTGTGCTTTTTTTTAGGCTTGCTTAGCAGATACTTTGCTTCAAAGAGAGGTGGTTGGTATGGTGAAAGTTTATAGGCCTTCACCTCATCAAAGGAAAGATCAGCAGTTTGTTATACCACAAGAAACCGTAGGGACAAAAGAGCAGCGTCTATTGCTTTGTCTTTAGCAACGTCAATTGCCGCGATAGATGTCAGGATCTTCCAAACGAAAAACAGTAATTGACTCCCCATTGTTGTAACTATTTCTTTCCCAGTGGTAAACCGGCTATGGACATCAACATCCTTATTTGCATTAACGCCAGTGATAATATTGCGAGGAGACGCTTCATTAGAGAAAAAATAAAAGGTCTTGAGTTTATCTGCAATATTATCCAGGTCTTCACATTCACCGGCACATATGGGACGATTACGAACCCGATGAAGTTCATGTCAGCACAGTTAGAAGATGGGTTCGTCGATTTCAGAGAGGTGACAGAGAAGTGCGTTTTGGACTTTCACGACCGATACATCATTATAGGCTGGAAAAACTGCATTAAGAATGGCGATGACTATGTAGAAAAATAAATTTTGAGCACAAAAGATCGCTCGTTTTAATAGTGCTGCTCCCGTCTTCATAGCTGAGTATTAGCATGAGCATTATCATGATGAAAAATGACTGTTTCTGTTTACTAAAGAAGATCGTTTTGAGGTTGCAGACAAAATGAATATTGCTTTAATATAATCTATATATATAAAAGGCAAAATGTGTGTGCACATTTTTTAGGCTTTTTCCGGGGGGGGGTCTCCGTGGGGGGGGGGTCACTATTTCTTGCAACTTTTTATATACCGTGTAGATTGTAATATCTACGATTTGCGAACCCGCGTCGCGTCTAGATTTATTTATACTGACGTACAAAATTCTTGCTATTTCGGCTCTCCTCGTGTGTGTTCAGCTTTTTCGTATAAAAGCAAAACTAATTTGAAGCGGGAACGTCCAGATCTTTGGGAAACAAAACCAGCCAAAGTTGGGTAAACAAATCCAAAAAAAACAAAAAAACAAAAAAAAACTGTCTCGCAGTAAAAGTTAACTACGGGAGTTCTATTTGACCTAATTAATTTCACGCACCTGTCAATTCAGATTTAAATCCTTGAATTCAAATGTTTCTCTTTTACTCTTCCTTGCTAGCCGAGCGGTACCATGTCAGGGTTTTTTCAAACTTCATTTACCACCTTCGCCTCAAGTCTACTAGTTCGATCCTACCTACCTGCCAAAACTTATTTTTCCATCATGTTCCCTGATTTTTTTGTTATCATTTTTTATTTTATCATATTTGCTTTAATCTAACCCCCCACCCCCAACACACACACTTCCAAACTACCGGGCAACGGAGGGCACCCCCGCTAGTCTGAAATAAAATTAATAAATTAAGCATAGAAACATTTTTAAGTTATAATAATATGCATAAAATATATGACACTAGTTTAAAATTTTCCCATCTACAAACCTGCAAAACCGTTGGCACCGATCTTATATTTACACTAGAATTCATGGCTATATTCATTCTAATATTATTAAAAAAAAATAACGTATTTTCATTGTCAACTACGTGGCTGCATATCATAAAAAAACATGTAATGTCATAGCGATAAAAAAATAATAATAGCATGCCCATCAATCGATTGTTTACGCATTCTATTTTAGATTTATAACCTGTAAAAAAGAAAACTGAAATTCCGAGAAAAAGATGATAGGAGATTATCAGATAATCATCTTCCTTTCAGCAATCATATTTCGACCGATTCAAGGCGAAGGCCCGTTTCTTTTCGTTGCCGAAGGCTTCGTGTACATTTTTGAACAAGGAAAATAAATCTGATTGTCGTGTACTTACTAATGAAATGCCTTGAAGGGAGATATTGCGATATGAAGATAAGATCAGAATAAAATTAATGGCGTTATGAGACGATCGAACTTAGTAGTAGTATTAGTAATAATAATGTAGTTGTTATGGATGATGTTGGAACCGATGCTGATGATGGGAATGATGCAGCAACTACTATCATGTAATAATAATAATAATAATAATAATAATAATAATAATAATAATAATAATAATAATAATAATAAGGAATACCCCAGGAGCACATGAAAACTCCTGGAAACTAAATTATATAATAGAAACCTAATAAAAGATATAAACACATGGACAGTATCACTAGTAAGATGGGGTGGACTAAAGAGGAAATGAGACAACTCGATCAGAAGACCACTAACCCATACCCATGCACAATACATTATACCGAAGAACGATGTTGACCTACTTTACGTGAAAAGGAAGAACAGCTGGAAATGACTGGTTTGTATAGAATACTGTGTGAATGACAAAAAAAACAAACAACAACAACAAAAAAAATAGAAAAATTCATAATGCAGAACACTGAAAGGATAATTAAGGTAGCGAGAGACACTGAAAAAATAAAAATAAAAAACGAAAAACAGAAAGATAAAGAATAAGACGAGAGAATAAAAATGGAAAAAGAAACAACAACACAGAAGATTCATAAAAATGAAAAAAACATGCGAAAATAACACATAAACTGAGAAACTGAATCCTTAATAACTGCAATAAAAATAACTCGATAAGAACCAACTACATCAACGAAAAGATCGACAAAGCACAAGAAAACAGCAAACGCAGACTCTGTGGACAAAGAGACGAAACAATAAATCATATAGTAAGCAAATACAGCAAACTGGCCCAAAAGAAACAAGAATAAGTGGAAAAGACAGTACACTGGAAATTATGTAAACAACTGCATTTCGAACGCACAGCCAAGTGGTACAAGCATAAGCCGGCAAGAGTACTTGAAAACGAGAATCACAAAGTCCTATGGGACATGGACTTACAGATGGATAAACCCATCCAAGCAAGAAAACCCTATGTCGTAATAATTAACAAGAAAGAAAAATCTTGTCAAATCGTAGACTTTGCTGTTCCATCTGATCACAAGGTAAATATCAAAGAAATGGAAAAACAGAGCAAATACACAGAGCTAGCCAGAGAGCTGAAAGGGATATGGGTGATCAAGAAAATCAAGATAATACCTATAATAGTAGGAAACAAATCCGAAAAAAACTTTGAAAGAGGAATGGCTAGAAAGATACAACGAATAACAATAATGAAAACGGCTGAAATATTAAGGAAAATCCTTGACTGCGGAGACTGATACACATGAACCACATACACGGACCAGACAAACTGTTGCAGAGGCAAACATGAAGAAGCGTTACATAGAACCAAGAACATTGAAGCTGCATATCTATAAGGTCTCTATCCCTTCCCCATCCACTATTGCCCCCCCCCAATAAAAAAAGAGTGAGGCTAAATAGTCGAGAAGGGTCACAGAGGATGGAAAGACCGAAGAGAGAGCGCTGACTAGACCTCCGCTGGACAAGCGCGAAGACAACTGGGACATTGGAGAGGCTTATTGCCACTCAAATTTGAGTGGAGACCAATGGCCGCTGCTAACGAAGAAATCAATGGTAGCAGTCGTTGCGATAACGCAAACTCATTTGCAAATGCTATCCAAAAGAATTGGAGAGTACTGGAAATCTGGGGAGACTTTTTGTCACTCAGCTTCCAGGGAACACCACAGGTTATTTTCAAGGAGAGATCTTTACCTGTGTGAAATTTCTTTGCGAGTCAATAATATATATATATATATATATATATATATATATATATATATATATATATATATATATATATATATATATATATTGATAGAATAACGTGTGCTATTTTGTGTGTTACGCGGTTAATTGTTATACGCATCTATTTCTTGTAATAAATAATTTTACCAAGAATTTTTCATAAGTTTTGGTTTCGTTTTCGATTATAGCTGATGGCACTTAAGTCATCTATTTTATTAATAAATAATTTTACCAAGAATTTTTCAGACGTTCTAGTTTCTGTTTCAGTTATCACTAGAGGAACATAAGTGACCTATTTTAAAAATAAATAACTAGCCTGGGTACTAGCCTTGCCCGGGTGTTTGCAAGTGCGTGTTGAGCAAAAACAAAAAGTGGTAATAAGCAGGCATGCTCAAACCTGAACGGCGAAGGAGGAAAAGAACGTGAAAAAAAAAACGTGACGTCTTTGCTGTTGCGCCTATTACCAAACAGGAAGGGACGAATGTATAAATTAAGGCTAGTCAATCGAGAAAAGGAGATGACTTTCGAAAACATCGGCGTAAAAAGCGACTCCTCCCTGTAGAAAAGAGCCCAGTTGAGGGAGGAAGCAATTTTTTTAGGCAGTTTATCGATATTTGTCGTCCGAAGGGCTGAGTTTCAAAATATACCGATCTTGTGAAAATCCTCCGTCTCTGTCGAAGTTTAGGCAAGCATAATACATACATACATACATACAGGTCAAATTTATATTACAGATTTTATCAAGAACTTTTCATAAGTTTTGGTTTCAGTTTCGATTATAGCTGATAGCACTCAAGGAATATATATTTTTTAATAAATAATTTCACAAAGAATTCTTTATAATCTTTGGTTTCAGTTTCGATTATAATTAGAGGAACTTAAGTATCTATCTGTGTGTAAATATTTTACCGATAAACTCTTAAACTACTGATCACATGGCAGTGAAATTATCAAGAAATAATAATCGTACATCTAGGATGGTTAGTGATGAGTAAAATCTTTGTTTGGATGGATGAATAATGCGTACAGAAATATATAGGCAAGTAGAAATGCTGTTTATTTATATAGACTAGCGGGATATGTATAAATTCCACAGTGACTCTTTCTTATGTAATATTATGATGTTGGCATTCTGTAGATGTTCCACGTAAATAAAGACGCCTTGATATTAATAGCTCTTTTGTTATTATTTTTTGTTATTATTTATTATTACTATTTTATTATTAATAGCTCTTTTGTTAAAACTGGAAAAGTAGTTAACTAAGCAAGCAGGGACAGCCGGCGTAGTCTGGTCATAAAATACGCTTAAATAGATATTTTAATTCATGTAGATTTCGTATATATTATTAAAGAGTCAATTTTCTCTCGATTCTTATCTCTACAATTATGTAAATGCAACTTTCTCTTTGTGTGTGAGTTCGTTCCTTATAGACTCTGAAACGGCTGAACAGATTTTCTTTAAAATTTACACAACTTTAGTGCATAAGTCTGGGAGTGATCTTAGTTAAGTTTTATCTCAGAATACCCACGAAAATTACCGATAATCGATAATCGAAACCAATATTTTAATTTATTTAATTATCGGTAAAACCATTTTTCTACGCCGTCGCTTAGCAACAATGATAGAACAATGGGTCGTGAAAATTCTACTTTGATTAAGTTGATAGCGTTTTTTTTTTTTTTTTTTTTTTGCATGACGTTGTCTGTAGGTTCAAACTCCGCACATCAATTTCTTACTTTTTTTTTCATTAGCTGCAAAGAATTTTATAAGACTTGAAAATTTACGTGTTTTTTTTTGTTTACTTTTTATTGCATGATCTGTAGGTTCAAATCCCGCACGTTGTTTTTTCGTTAACTTCAAAGATGCTTATATAAAATAATTTTTATAAAAGAAATAGTAGGTCCTTTAGAGCGCAATGTAGAATAACATATTTTGGACTAGGTTACTTCATGGAGGCTGGGCCTTTTGGTCAAGATCAAAGTGTAGTATCTGTTCCGGCAGATACTGCAAGCAAAGACCATATGTGGGGGCAACCCCCCCACATATAAGACCTTGGTCAATGTAGGGGCAACCCTTCATACCAATTGTCACCATCCAGCTCCCCTACTCCCCGGGGAGTTGGTCCCCATTTCCCCTTCACTCCTCACATTAAAAATCGGCCTTGTGCCTAATTTGCTCGGTGGGGGAGCAAATAAATACCATCTGTTCCGACAGATACTGCAAGCTATGACTAGCTATGACTAGCAAAGACCAGATGTGGGGGCAACCCCACATGCCTGACCTTTAACCAGCTCCCATTTCCCACCTCTCAGGAGCTGGTCCCCATTTTCCCTTCCCCCTCCCTTCACTCCTCACATTAAAAATTGGCCTTGTGCCTAATTTGCTCGGTGGGGAAGCAAATAAATACTATCTGTTCCGGCAGATACTGCAAGCTATGAATAGCTATGACTAGCTATGACTAGCAAAGACCAGATGTGGGGGCAACCCCACATGCCTGACCTTTAACCAGCTCCCATTTCCCACCTCTCGGGAGCTGGTCCCCATTTTCCCTTCCCCCTCCCTTCACTCCTCACATTAAAAATCGGCCTTGTGCCTAATTTGCTCGGTGGGGGAGCAAATAAATACCATCTGTTCTTCAGATGCTGCACTTCTATTTCTTGTTCTCTTTCGGTGGAGGAGAAATCCTTCACGACTGAGACAATTTTTATTTTTGTACCTTTTCTCCACGTTAAAAAACGACCCTGGTGTCTAACTCTGTCCCGTGGGGAGGCATAGTAAATAGGTACTTCATGGAGGCATGTGAAGCTTCCTCCGGGCGATTTCACAGATTTCGATGACAATAAAAATGTAGGAATGTGAAACATTCGTTGATAATCGTTCAATCCCGTGCAACGTCGGGTCTCTTTGCTAGTATATATATATATATATATATATATATATATATATATATATATATATATATACATATATATATTATATTATATTATATATATATATAAATATATAAATATATATATATATATATATATATATATATATATATATATATATATATATACTAGCAAGGAGACCCGACATATAACGATAAGACATCTGCGTACTTTCTTTTTGCCTCCTCAAATTTACGTTATTGGTGGCCAAGGTCTGGTGTGGGCGAGTGTTAAAAGCACACAGATGTCTTAACGTAATACTGTGCTTCTCCCAAACAAATGAACCCCACGTGCACGTTGTGACCACTGCCACGCAGACGGGGCTCTGATGAACGAACAGTGGTCTGCGTCGTATAACTGGACCTCCACTGCCTTGTGGGCCAAGGTTCTTTTAACTAAGATGGGATTATCATTTGAATTCCGACCAAAGTAGAGTAGAAAAGCTCAGTCAACATATTAATGTACTTGGTCGAATTAATTCGACTTTGCAAGCTAACTAAAGGCCTTGGACTATTGGTACTAATAATGGCCCACACCAAAACTGAACCGCTACTACCTTGCAGCGTTGAAACTGTGCATCTAGGATTAAATTCATTCGTCTTTCCTCCGATGGACGTACTGCCTACCATCACTGCCTAGCCCATTGAACTTGCTTTCGTCGCTAAAAAGCACTTTTGACCAATATGAAGAGTCATGATCTTCATTGCATCTGACGAATTCCAGACGGCACTTTCTGTTCTTTACAGAATTCATTGGTTTGCGTCTTGCAACATATCCTCGCAAATTAAATTCTTTTAATCAGTTCTTGACAGTAGAAAGAGAGCACTTTTTAACAAGATTGTACTGTTGTTGGATTTGTGGAGCCGTTTCAAATCTGTTTCTTAGGCTGCAGATCTTAATAGCATTGTCTTCCCTGTTAGAAGTATGTCTAGTACGACCAGATTTAGGGGTATCACGAACACTGCCGGTGTTTTGGTTCTGTTGCACAGTCTTTGGTACTGTTTTCTCATCACATTTCAATCTGCGGCCGATTTCTCGATTGGCTAAACCAGAAAGGTGAGGATTAATGTGCCCCTGACGATCACTAAGAGACAGTCGTGGCATATGGACTAAATGTTACGTTGTGTTACATGGAATAACAACAATTACGATTAGAGATGTTTTGTTTCCTATTGGATGATATTAACAACTGATTTAGGGGCAATAATTTAAGCTGGTTTGAGGCGAATTTGTTACTGCGTATTTTCTTTTTACCTCCTCAAATTTACGTTATTGGTGGTCAAGGTCTGGTGTGGACGTGTGTTAAAAGCACACAGATGTCTTAGCGTCATACTGTGCTTCTCCCAGACAAATCAACCTCACGTGCACGTTGTGATCACTGCCACGCAGACGGGGCTCTGATGAACGGCGAGTGTCCTGCGCCGTATAACTGGACCTTCACTACCTTGCGGGTCAAGGTTCTTTTAACCAAAGGCTAAGGGTGAGGTAACCCTGACAGTCACCCCCAGAGGAGCTTAGGCCCTGTAAGTTGCGGCATACATGTACCACCGGCGTGTGTAATATGCTCTGGTGCCCAGCAACTTAAGTCCCAGTCATGGATCAAATGTCATGATGCGTGGAGAGGGCTCTGTAAGTCGTAGTGAAGGCGACCTCTCTCGGAGAAGGAAAATCCTGATATAAAACATCAATTTGAAGGTTTTTTTTAAATTGACGGGAACACTAGAATATTTCAATCAAAAGTCAAATATGAAAAGGTAAAATTGTAGAGGAATAAAAGTCGAATTAAATGACGTATAAGTTGTTTAAACAGTTACATTAAATTTAGCTTAAACTTGCAGTTTTTGAAAAAATACAAGTGCGGACTTTCTTTTTGCCGGTACTGTATATAGCATCGATTTCAAAAGTTAAAATAAATTGACTTAAGAGCCATCAGCTAGAATCGAAACCAAAACATTTTGCGTTCAGCCGCGTTCGCTACCGTTTGACCTAAGCCGATAGATAGATGAGAAAGTTAAAAAATTAAAACACAAATACAATTATGTCAGCCAGTTGAAATGAATTTTTGTATTTCAAATGCCGACAAATTTCTGTACACGTTATATATACATCCATCCAAAGTTTTCACTTGTTTCAAACATCCTTGGTGTATGGTTGGTATTTCCTGTCAATTTTAGTGTTATATGTCCAGTAGTTTAAGAGTTTCTCGGTTAAATGTTTACACACAAATGCACACATATACTCAATACTTATAAAAACTAATAAACAGCCTATGATAAGTCTTAATGAAATGGGTAGATTGACAACTGAATGATGATGAATATATAATAGAATTAAAACACTCAACTAATGGAATTCACATGTCTGGCCCGTGCGCTGACGTCACAAAGAAATATAGAATGAATATATGCATTTAAGTTAGACTAGAAGTTAGTCAGGAAGGCAGTCAGTCAGTCAGAGAGTCGGAGAGAGTCCGGTAGAGTGAACCGGGGAGACTGACAGATGCATCTTAGGAAGCGAAGGAGAGGAAAAGACTACAATTAGTAGCGTTATCTGGTATTGAATTGCCGTCACCAGCTGATGATGAATAAATATCTTGGTTCTTGTGCATAATTTGAACCAGACGTAATTCACCGCCCGATCGGCTTTGCTCCGAACACGGCGTTAACCGCCGAGCTTCACCGATTATGAAAGCGTAACACATTCTGCTAAACAAATGAAGGAAATGTGTAAACAATAATTTTAACAGAAGAAATAAACAAAACAAAAAATAAACCAAGAAACAACGACCTACCGTAACACGTTTTTTGTTTTATTTTTTGTAATATGTTTTTGTTGTATTTTTTCTTTTTCTTTTTCTTTTTTCAAACGAAAAAGTTCAAAACGAAACAGATAAGCAAAGTTTTTTTTGTAAGTTGTTATGTAACAATTAAAGAAACTTTTTTTTTCAAGAAAAAGATTAATATTGTTTTGTTTATTTCTTCGATAATGGTGATCCTTAACATATGGAGGTTGGAGAGAGGTGTCTATTCACAAAACTGCTCTTAACATGGGGAGATTGGGGGGAGTTTTTATTCTGAAAGCCGTTATAAACATGGGGAGGTGGAGGGGGTGTTTATTCCGAAAGCCGTTCTTAACATGGGGAGATTGGAGTGCATTGTGTGCGCGTGCATCTCCATCCACATTCCTTCTTCTCACATCTTCTTTTGGCGATGATGTACTTATCGCCACAGGAAACGCATGTTTTTTTCAGCAATTAATTTTTTTTCTTGACAATATGAGATTGCTTGTTCTGGCGTCGTCAAATATTTTTTCAAACTGGAGATATAAATTTTTTTGTTTACACAGTTTTCAGAAAAGGGCTGTTACAGGTGTGTGCTGCCTAATGAATTTAATGAATTTTATTTTCTTCGAATTTTTGTTTCGAAAAGTTCGTCTGCTACTTTGCAGTGTATTGGTTGGCTGATCGACGTCTTACGTCATATTACAATCAAACCTGAGAGCATTACGTCATGTTCCGAGCAAAACTGCTCGAACGCTGAGTTACGTCTGGTTCAAATTATGCACAAGTACCAATATGTTATGCAAGCCTTTTGTTTTCATTTGTCATCAACCGCAAGGTAATGTGTTTGTCTTTCATCGTCTTGTTTAATGAACTTTGTATTGAAACCCTCTTTCAAAGGTTGACTGTATCTCTCTCTTTGATAATACATATCCCACCCTGTGTAATGTTATGCCCCTTTAGGCTGTGATCATAGCGTAGTATCTGTTAACTGTGGCAAGCGCAGTCAAGGCTCAAAACATTATTATTATTGTTATTGTATTATTATTAATTGATTTGAGCGACGGATGAGTGTTGGATCAGTAATTATGATTAGAAGAATAAACAATTAAATTGGGGAAGAAATGATTGACGTGTGAATCGCAAAAGGAATGTGAAAATAGAAAATAGATGTAAACATTATTTTGGGGTTTTGAATAAACAAATAACTAGTTGTGGACATTAGGTTGGTCTGAGACACGTAATTAGGTGACGTAAGAGAACACGTTATGTAATTAGTTTTGGAGAGATTCAGAGAGTTGGGAATTGACCACCAGAGCGGACAGACGTCTAGACAGGGCTAGACACACAGCTAGGGAGCGAGCTGTAAGAATAGAACATGTAGACGAACTGCAGATCCTGTGAAAACCATTTGAGATAACTGTAATAAATTTATATTCTAAAAATATAACGAGCAGTTTAATGGTTTCACAAATAAGAACAGATGTCTCAATTGGATGGTGCTGATCGCTTCACGGTTCGTCACGGAGTAGCAGGAAATTAAAAGAACTCTTCAAGAAAAAGGTATGAAGCATATATTATTCTTCTCATATATGAACTGTAAAAATATCCCGTGTGATAAGTCTGATACAACATGACTCGGTTTACACGTCAACATCATGTCCTCCTGGCTAAACAACATACATACAATTTATACGTTTATTATCTGTCTGTTAAAATCAACTAGATAACACATGCCACGTTTTAATATATCATCTCTTCAAATATAAAATCAATATACAACACCTGTTTAAATGACTTCCATTAGACTCTCTCTTATATTATAAATATGGAACCCGGAAACGCACCAGAAAAAGTAATAAAGTATAAAAATATACACAACTTTTTGAAACTAAATTTTCTAACAGAAGTATCCATGGCGTAACGGATATACAACTAAATAAATTCAGTTTTAAGTGATACTCTTCTGAAGATTAAAAATGCAATCTTCAGTGCCGGCAATATTAAGAATAAGATTGCGAATTACTTAATTCTTCTACGCGGTCATAGCTGACAGAAGGATATACACATGAAGAAGGCCGGGGGTTGCATCGGCCGAAACGTTGTAAGAATAGTCTTAAATAATGGAAATTATCACTCCTCCCCTGAAATAAGCCCGGCAATATATATATATATATATATATATATATATATATATATATATATATATACACAATATATATATACCCCCACACACGCACACACACACACACACACACACACACACACACACATATATATATATATACTATATATATATGTGTGCGTGTGTGTGTATATATATATACACACACACAATATATATATATATAGTATATATATGTGTGTGTGTGTGTGTATGTGTGTGTGTGTGTATATTAAAAAGTAAAATGCCACTATAAAAAGTAAAATTCCACTATATATATATATATATATATATATATATATATATATATATATATATATATATATATATATATAGTGGCATTTTACTTTTCATAATGACTAATAGATGAAGCGTGACCGACAGACGGAAAATTGTCCACGTGAAAAATCAAATAAAGAACTAAATTCCGAGAGAAGAAAAAAAAGGAAGAAAAAAAGAAGAAAAAAAAACAATAAATTGTTGATAAAAGCCAAATATCAAACATGTTTTCCATAATCAAATAGATTGGTAATGAATAGAAAATTATGCAGAGAATAATAAGCTTCCAGGGGCAGCGGCTTGACGTGGGAATGGGTTAGTTTAGGTTGGTTCAGATAATGGTGGATGGCTGGAGAGGAAAAGCATGGGATGTCTTAACGTATAAATTTATTCAGCACTAACTAAAAAACACATCTAAGACACAGCACATGCTCACGTATAACATGTGATAGAGAGGAGGAAACGGTGAATCGTTAATCAAGATGAATATGGTTAGGTTGGTATATGTATATATATATATATATATGTGTGTGTGTGTGTGTGTGTATATAAAAAGTGAATGTGTCTATGTGTGTATCTGTGTGTCTCTGTGTGTGTCTGTGTACATTTCTCTTCGCAATAACTCTGTCAAATTTTCAGTCTAAAGACTCGAAATTTGATATACAGGTAACTGACATTTGGGAAAATCTTTGTAATACGTTTTCGGACAGAAATTTGGCTGTTAAGGGGTCAAAGTTCAACTATTTGATCTTTGTAGAACTCTACCAAACTCCTTCGACAATTTTTGGTCTAAACACTTGAAATTTTAGATATAGGTTCCTTGGATATGAATCTAACTTAATAACTTGATTTGAACCCCAAACAATAAATTTTAAGGGGTCATAATAGGGGTCAAAGTTTATAAAAATTGACCCTTTTTTTTTCTTGCTCAACATATACATCAAAACACCCGGGAAATGCCGGGCTGAAATGCTAGTATATAAATATAATTATTGACTATAATAATTAAATACCTACGCCTACGGACACTAGTGTTTCATCCTTTCGGGAATCTTCAGTGAGGGTATTAAGATTGACACCAGTCGATAGGCGGGAGAGAGAGAGAGAGAGAGAGAGAGAGAGGCAGAGACAGAGAGGAGGTAGCAAAGAGCGTGAATACATTTGAAAGATCACCTAAAAGACATCGTAAACAAAGCAAAAGTCTTTATTACATTTCTTACAGTTTCTTTTAGTTTGTTTGTCTGTTTGTCTCTCGTCACACTTTTTCTCGGAAACTATTGGCTGAAACGTTGTATAGAAATTTGTTATAAGGTGCAGCGAACTGAGGATTATGGTATCTGTTCGATGCATTGTTAGTGGTTAATAGAGGTAATAGAGCTTAGTATTTAAGTTCCACTTTTTCTCAGAAACTAATAGGCCCATCAAGCTGAAATTGCGTTATCATAGCCTGTAGAAAATCAAAAAGTATTGTATCCGTTCAATGCACAGTAGGATATTAATGGGGGTTTAATTGAGATTAGTACTTACTGCAAAATGAGCACAATTTAAACACATTCAACAATCATAAAGATCTCATCCTAAATGAACGGGCTATAATATTTACCAGTTTTTTATAGTTTAAAAACCCTAATAATTACAAATCTCAGTGTCTCTCCCTTTAACACTCAGTATGTACTCAGGCAGAAAAAACGTAAGGCGACGTCCTTGTTGTCGTTAATAACTAATACTACTGTTAGAGGTGATATTCTTGCAACGTTTTGGCTAGTGTAATCTCACACATTCTTCAGGTGTACCTTGTCGGTCTTCGGCATCTTTCAAGTAGAACTGAAGAAGGCCGTATGTGACATCGTAACCCTCCCTTTGTCCTTTAGCCCCCACATTCGATGAGCCAGATTTCGTGCGAATGGGGAAGATTGTTTTCTAGGACGGAATCTACCCGTGTAACATATATGGCTAAGTAGTATATTTTAGCCTTTTGCATCAAGTGCCTTGTCTGAAGCGATTTCCACAAAACATACAAATAAACAAACAAAAAACGTTGTGCAAATAACATTCCAAATTAGAATAGTAGTCTGAATAACCTAAATAATATAAATTACCCATCCTTATCTAAAAAAAATTTATAGAAACGTGTTATAAACATGTTTTGATGATACTAGGCCAGCTATTACTAATAATTTTCTTTCTCTGCTATATTGGACAATAAGTTAATACGAAATTGACTCACTCAATATCAGTTTTCAAACTGACCATTAGCAAAGATTTCTCTTTGAGAATAACCTCTGGTGTTTTTTTGTATTCTAGTAACATCAAGTTTCCTCATATTTCCAGTATTCTCCACCTTTTATAACCTTAGCAGATAAATTTGCGTTATCGCAACAGCCGTTTACTATTGGCAGATAACATTAATCATCAAATAAGCTTCCATAATGCCCTTGTCCTCTTTGCACCCATCCTGTCTTTCATCGGCCTTTCCATTTTCCTTGAACTTTCGCGACTATTCGGTGCGATGCTATTTGATACCGACACTTTCTTCTGAGGGGGGTGGGCAACTTACAATTATGCAGTTTCAGTTTTCTTGATACCATGTTTCTTTGTGTTTCATTTCTGTAGCAGTTGCTATATGCCAGGCTAGTTCTTGTAGCTCTTATGTATAAGTCTCGACATTCAAGAGTTTTACTTTTTATTGCAGTCGTTTATATTATTGTTATCGGTTGTATCTTCTCAGTCATCCCTTTGATTCCATTCATTTTTAAAAGTTTTTCGGGATTGTTCCTAGTGCCCCCACTATTATTGATGTTATCCTGTCTTTCTTCATCTTTCATATCCCCTTCACCCTTAGCCAACTCTGTGTATTTGTTCTGTTTCTCCGTCTCTTTCATATTCACTCTGTTGGCTGCTGGAACGGCAAAATTTACGATGTGACAGGATTTTTCCTTCTTAGTAATTGTTATGGCAACCCATCTTCTTTCTGGAATAGGTTTATCTGTTTGTACGTCCACGTCCCACGAGATTTTTTGATTTTCGTTTTAAATTACAGTTTTCTGCATAATTTCTAATGCACTACCTTCCCCACTTGGTCGTTTCTTTTTTATTTTCTGTTTGGGATAGTTTGCTACATTCACTTATGATGTGGTCTATTGTTTTCTCTATTTGTCATCGGAGTTTACATTCGCTTGTTTGTTGTGTTTTATCTATTTTACCTTTAACGTGATTGGTTCTAATCACGATGTTCTGTACAACTGACAGCAGGAATTCTGCTTCTCTGTTCACGTGTCCTTTTCTTAGCCACATCCATGTGTTTTCATGATTCTCTTTTTTTATTCTGGAGAATCGGCCATGCAACTCGTTCTCTTCCCACTTTTCCTTTCTTGTCTCTTTGTTCCTCAAGTACATAAGAAGGAATACATGCAGTTCTTTATGTTTATCAGCCCTTTTCTTTATTCGTTTTGTTTTTACATAGAGTCAGTTAGTATCGTCTTTTGGACGTAATGCATTGTGCATTGTCATGAGTTACCTCGGTTTCCGATCAAGACGTATCAGTTCTTCTTAAGTTGATTATATGAATGGTCCAGGGTATCTTATTATAGGTAGTGCCAAGGTGTTTATTCCTATAATTAAATTTCTCTATATAATTATATTTCTAATAGCTTCCATGTTCTTCTCAGAAACCCTTTTCTTATCTTCTCTTTTATTTTTGTAGATTGTTTTGGATCAGTATGTACGTATGCCATCGTGGCCTGGTACTTCCCAAGTTACAATTTTTCTCAGGGTCATCTTGAATGTTTCTTTATTGATTTTACTTCTCTTCCTTCTTCAATTTCTTAGAGTTCATTTTTCATGTATTTCAGCCAGGAAGTGTTTGATTTATGTGGGTTCGATTGTTACGTTTTTATTCACGCTTTTATAAAACTGTCTTTCATTAGTTTCTAACGCCCTGTTTTGTTTGTACTTTCCAGATTTGTATTTGTATAACCCCAGTCTTGTTTGCTTTGCTTATAACTTTTGTTTTACTTCTGCGTGTTTCTTATTGAGTCTTTCTTTGTGCGCGATATTTTCTCTTTTCTACAATTTTCTGTTCTTCATTCTATTTATGATTTTAGTTTATTTTCTACGTTTGGTGTTTTCAGTCTTATTTAACATCCATGTTTGATAGATCCTTTGCTTTCGTCAGATTTTCTTTTAGACTTTAGCTTTATGCTTACTGATTTTGCCCGTGCATATATTACATTGTTGAGATCTGTGATCGATTATTATATTTATTGGCTCACAAGGAGCGAGCTTTCACACAGGTCATCAAAGGCCTAATTGAAAACAGCCTGTGGTGTTCCCTGGAAGCTGAGTAACAGCAAGTCTCCCCAGATTCCCAGTACTCCACACCTCTTTCGATAATATTTGCAAATAAATTTGCATTATTGCAACAGCTGCTTGCTATTGATTTCTCGTTTGCAGCGGCTATTGGTCTTCATTGGAATTTGAGTGGCAATAAGCCTCTTCTAGGTCCCAGTTCTCTTCGCAGTTATTCAGCAGATGTCTGGTCAGTGCTCATTCCTCGATCTTTCCTTCTTCTTTGACGCTACTTGACTATTCGGTCTCACTATTTTTCTTGGGAGGGCAGTGGTGAGATAATGGTGGGTGGTGTCGGTTTAGAGAACTTATAGGTATACAGCTTCAATGTTATTGGTTCCATGTAGTGTTTCATGTTTTGGCTTTGTAGCAGTTTATCTCCACATTCAAGGATTTTCCTTAATATTTCAGCTGTTATTTTTATTATTGTTCGTTGTATTTTTGCAGTCATTCCTCTGATTCCAATTTCTCCCATTCTTTTTTCAAAGTTTTTCGCTGTTGCTCCTAGAGCTCCTACTATTATAGGTATTATTTTGATTTTCTTCATCGTCCATATCCCTTTCAGCTCTCTGGTTAGCTCTGTATATTTGCTCTGTTTATCCTTTTCTTTGATATTTACTCTGTGGTCAGCTGGAACAGCAAAGTCTACGATTTTATAGGACTTTTCTTTCTTGTTAATTATTACGACATCCGGTCTTCTTGCTTGGCTGGGTTTATCCGTTTGTATGTCCATGTCCCATAGGACTTTATGATTCTCGTTTTCAAGTAGTGTTGCAGGCTTATGCTTGTACCATTTGTCTGTGGGTTCAAAATCCAGTTGCTTGCATAATTCCCAGTGTACTGCTCTTCCTACTTGGTCATGTCTGTTTTTATATTCCTTTTTATTGTTGCTGGTATTTGTTATCATTATTGTTTATAATTGTATAATTATTACGTATTTATTATTATTTTGTCGTAGTTAACGGTGATTTTAAACGCGTTTATCATTTGTTTTTCTTGTTATTTTAGTGTATTTAAGTTGGTTATTTATGATCAAATATTTTGTGGCTTTTGGGTAAAGAAAGTTTGGTTGCGTTGAAAATGTCTACTGATAATCTTAGGGTTCTGATTAATGATGTCATGTCATACCTTCTGACTTTTGGTTCTTTCATTAAAGACCTCATACCTGATATAAAAACAAATATAAAACAGATATCCAAAGCAAATTTAAAATGCAATAAAAGTGAAGAGTCAAACATTTTCTATTTTGTTTAATTAATGAGATAGTTTTGCTTAAAGGATTCTCAAGATAATTTATGTCTGCGCTTATTTTTTATTTATTTATCTGTATACATCATTGGTGATTATTCAAACTAGGTTATTTGCTCTTGAATTATACACCATATCTAATGAGTTATACCACGAGGGAAATTACAACAGTAATGCCTCCTATTTTTATTCCGCCCAAATGGATCAGAACGGATTTCAAATTGCATTATTATACTTACTGAACTAATGCATTCATGACCTAAATGTTTCATCTCTCTGTTGCAGATATTGAAAGTGTGAGACTCCAAGAAAGTAACCTCTGTCATGGACGTGCGTCAGAAGCAGAGATACGTCATTAAATTCTTCCATGCAAAAAATTGAACCGATCAACATTCACCGGCGTTGAACATTTACGGAGCTGGTGCAGTTGGTGTGAGCACAGTTAGGAGATGGGTTCGTCAATTTCAGACTGGCGACAGAGATGTGAGTAACAAGACGCACTCTGGAATTTTACGACTAAGACTGGGAGAAAAAAGTCTAGAATAGTGGTGACTATCTAGAAAAATCAATTTTAGAGCAAAAACGGTCGCTCATTTTAATGGTTCCACTCCTGTTTCCGTAGCTCTTCAACTTTTTGAGTAAAAATAAACAGGATGGATTATTTTTTGAACGACGCAGGGATGACAAAGCGCGCTCCGTACTCCCTTGCACGGCCATCGTTCATTGCTGGTAAAAGTGTTTGAGAATGGTTGTGAATATGTGGAAAAATTCAGCCTGGAGCACGAAAAGGTCGCTCGTTTTAATGGTCCAACACTTGTCTACGTAGCTCTTCAACTTCTTGAGTAAAAATATATTTTGAAATAACTTTTTTGAGTAAAAAAAAAAAAAACTCGCCCCAGATGCCCATGCACAACCATCGTTCATCGCTGGAAAAAAGTGCATTGAGACTGGTGGTGACTATGTAGAAAAAAAATTCTGGATCGTTTTCGCTCGTTTTAATGGTACCACTCCCGTTGTTGGACCTCTTCAACTTTTGAGTTAAAAATATGAGTGTTTATTTTTGGAACGACCCTGGTAGCAGTTGGTAAATTTTCTTCTTATGAAAACATTCCAGACAAAACTAAATCTCCATAATTCACCATAAAACTTGTGATTTATAGAAGTAAAGATTTTACTGTGCGTTGGAGTTTGTAAGTCAAATCAAACATTCAATGAAAAGTTATATGTTGAACGAAAATCTACTAAAATTACTCAAAATCTACTAAAATTACTCAAAATCTACTAAAATTACTTGATACTTATTAAGAGGAAAAAAGTTCTTCACGAAAACGAAAAAATGCAGAGAACAACTTTGCAACTTGGCTGGTCTGTTCTACCTTATCCACCATATTAATCTGACGTGGCCCCTACTGATTTTCAAAGCGTTTGTTAATCAAACGCATCTTCATTTTATTCAAATGGCATTAAAATGTCACTAAGTAGAAAAAAAGGGCAATGAAAACGCAGGCGAGTATATAATTAATTACAATTTGTTAATATGATATTTCAGTATCATAAAGAACGGAAAACATTTATAAATCAAACTAATATTTTAAGTAAAAAAAATTAGCATCAGGATATGATATCACAAACAGAAATTCTGAAGTGTGACGTGGCAAAGTACATAGAAATTTTTTTATCTTCCGCATGTGAGCTGACCGTGTTTAGACGCCTTCGTTCGCGCCGTTCAGGCAGTAGAACACGCAGAAGCTCACGTAATGCGTAAAAGAATTAAACAAAGAACATGATACCATTTAACAAAGATGTATTGCCGTTTTTCTTTTATTTTATAACTATGTTGCAGCTAAGCATCACTATTCAATGGGGCAACTACTGAGGTTTCAAAAAGACAAACCTCGGTTTCTGTCGAAAGAAAGAAAAAACCCACAATATGCAACAATATTTACAGAAATAGTAAAGGAATGAATTCACGAAGAAGAATATATATTAAAAATATGAGTCCAAATCGAGATATTTTATCTACGTTAGGTTTGCACCAACAGATTCCACATTCAAATTTATTATTTTTAAACTATTATCCACGAGCTTATGTAACTTTCGACCGCCGTTTTAGACACATTTATTCATTATAATAAAATCCCACATTTCCTCCTCGGAGAAACATCATCACGATTGCCAACATCTTTATAGGAAGTAATTCGTATTTCTCCTCTAAATAAAAAGTACTCCTACCGCTCCCAGTCAACACCAGGATTTATTATGCATTATGGAAAAATATATGGTTGCACCTAATTATCTTTATCATATACGTAGTTATATCTTTCCATTTCCCGATTCTAAAAATAATGATTTCTCATTTCTCAGATTTCGCCAAATTTCATTAGCTGAGAACTATTCGTTCATTCCAGATTGTAAATCCTCCTGGAAAAAACGAACATTCCAGACATTATTAAACATGGCTTCAGTCAAAAGAAGAGGAAATTGTTTTAAATAAAATACCCCAAATACAAACATATTACCACATTGAAACAGTTATACCTTAAATATATCGCACATGTTACCTTTCCTTACACAGCTACATCTACGTTTATTTGTATTTAGCCACATGGTCCATACCGTTTACAAACATATCGGCACAGTTTATAACCATTATTTCTTATTTTCTTTCACAAATGATTCACTAAATTTCTTTCCATAAACATTAATTATAAAATAAATTAACCTCATACGCAATTAATACAGTCGATACATAGATTTTGTACGATTTTTAAGCATTTAAACTGTATAAAACATTTATTTAAAAAAGCTTTCCTTTATATACTACGCGCCTTTTGATACATTCGCTCTCGCTACGTAGTACCCTCTCGCTACGAACGTTTAATAGGTGCTATTTCGAGGGTCTTTACGGGCGTAAGTTCGCGATGGACCAGTCGACTTAAGCGTTCTCTTTTTTCCACCTTCTCATATTAGCGTTATAGGTTCGCGTGTGGCTTCTGCGGCTAATTTTTTTTTTTACAAGGTAGTCACCACTTATTAAAGCCCGGAAGTTACTCGGGGATAAGGGTTATTGCGTGTACAGTACGTTAGTGTTTAGATTTGGTAAAGTTTCTTACTTAAGAGGGCGGTTCATAAGGAATTAGTTTATGTTGTTATGGTGAGAAACAGGCAAACATAGTTCCACAGGCGTGCACTTCTAAGAAAGAAGCTTTGTTCATGGAATCTACGTTTTGGTTTTGGCACAGATAAAGAGTGGGAAAAAATTTTGACAGTGGTTTCAGATAGACGGTGTTTTTCGTGAAAGATTAGCGAGGGGGACCAGGAATTGGAGATCAGACGAGCACTTGCCATGGAAGTAACGATAAAACAAAGACAGGCTCGCAACGGTTGCAGGGAATAGAAAAGGCCATCCCACTAAGCCACGAAGTCTATTTTGTACTCTCTCAAGGCAGGATAGGCTTTTGTTTGGCAGCTCCTACCCAGATGTGGCAGCTGTACTCCATCCTTGGACGTACTTGGCTTTTATATAGGCAGAGAATTGTATCAGTAGTGATATATCTTCTGGAGCGGTAAAAGGATCCTACCATTTTTCGAGCGACCTTGGCAATAGACTTGATGAACGTGTTCCATTTCAGGTCAGGAATAAATGTCAAGCCCAGAAGCTTATCAAAACATGGGGCTTCCCCTAGACGAGAGTCATCCATTTCAATTGATGCCAGCGTTGATGATGTAAAGATAGGAGCTTGGTTTTAGATGCATTAAAAGTAACCAGCAACCTCTTCCCCCACTGTACTACGCGCTCAAGATCAGCGGAGAGAGAATCAAAAAGAACTTTGTCATTTACGGGCTTTGATGTGTTGCCATAGATGGTTGTGTCATCAGCATAGGTTTCAACGATTGATTTAAGAATGTGTTTTTGGAAATCATTGATGTAGATCAGGAAGAGAGTTAGTCCAAGGTTGGATCCCTGAGGGACTCCAGCATTAATACTGAGGGTCTCATCAACCACTACTCTTATGAGCCTATCAGAGAGAAATGATTTAATGATTGAGAACACATTTCCAGTTATACCGTAGCTGGAAATCTTGTGAAGTATGCCCTTATGCAATACCTTAACGAAGGCTTTTGATATGTCAAGAGCAATTGCCCTAGAGAGGAAGCATTTGTCAAGAGATTCACTCAGAACGGAAACACTATTGCATGTCAATAAGACGGGTATTTCTGTTGAGGTGGTTGACTACTTCTCTATTTAATCTGGATTCCAGCAACTTATTCATGACACACAGAAGACTTATTGGTCTGTATTGAAGGGGTGACGACTTATCACCTGAATTCTTAAATACATGGTATACTGATGAGGTTTTCCAGGGTGTTGGGAAGCAATTCCCTTTCAAGGCAACGCTTAAACAGTTTTGTAAGTATGGGGTCAAGTTCTGATAGAAGCTGTTTCAGCACTATAATTGGAATGCCGTCAGGACCAGTTTCTTTACTAGAATCAAGGTTCTTGATTAGCTTGGTGACCTCACGCACAGACATTTGTATGTTACATAGCGTGTTGTCTGTTATAGGAGGAAATACGGGGAGTTGATGACCTTCGTCGCATAGAATTAGCCGCAAAGTTCTTGGCAAATAGTTTGGCCTTGTCTGATGCTGACAAGATGACCTCAGGTCCATTGATGATGGTTGGGATAGAACGCATGCTTCTGTTCAGCATCCTGTTTGCTATTTGCCAGAACTGGTGGGAACCAAGCCGCCGTTCAGCTACTTTGGAATTAATGGATTGAGCATATACCCCTCTCGCATTTTTTATTACTCTTTTACAGTGGTTGCTGGCAGTCCTGAAAGCAGCTTAAGTCTCAGTACATCTATTACGTTGGTAGCTATGGAAAAAGTGATTTCTGTGTGCGAGGGCAGCAGCACATTCTGGGGAGAACCATGGCTGGCTGTTAAGTTTGTGTTGGAATTATTTGGATGGTATGAATCGGTCTATCGCATGAACGCGTACTCGTTGCTATTTATATTTTTAAGGGGGGTTGCTTCAGTTATTATATTTATTATTTTTTACCGCTCACTATTATTATTATTATTATTGTTATTATTGTTATTATTGTTATTATTATTATCATCATCATCATCATCATCATCATCATCATCATCATCATCATCATCATCATCATCATCATTATTATTATTATTATTTTTTTATTATTATTATTATTATTATTATTATTATTATTATTATTATTATTCAGCACTATAATTGGAATGCCGTCATTATTATTATTATTATTATTATTATTATTATTATTATTATTGGCCCAAAAGGAGATTTCACACAGGTATTCAAAAATCTCTCTCTGAAAACAGCATGTGGTGTTCCCTGGAAACTGAATGACAACAAGTCTGCCTAGGTTTCCTGTACCCTCCATCTCTTTCGATAACATTTGCAAATAAATTTGCATTATCGCAACAGTTGCTTGATATGGATTTATCGTTGGTAGCGGCTATTGGTCTTCACTAGAATTTGAGTGGCAATAGGCCTCCCCAAGGTGCCAGTTCTCTTCGCACTTATCCGACTAAGTCTAGTCAGTTTATCCGTCTGCCGCTCTTCCTTGACTCTACTTTGTTATTTGGTCTCACTCTTTTTTGGGGGTACGCCAGTGATGTTGCAATGGGAGGGTGGAGGTGGAGTTGGGTTAGAGAACTTAAAGACATGCGGCTTCACCGTTGTTGATCCCATGTAGTGTTTCGTGTTTTTCCTTTGCAGCAGTTTGTCTGACCCGCGCATGTTGCTCCTATGTGTTAGTTTCCACATTAAAGGGGTTTTCTTAATATTTCAGCTATTTATTGTTGTTCGTTGTATCTTTCCGCTCATTCCTTTGATTCCAGTTTCTCCCATTCTTTTCTCAAAGTTTTTAGGGGTTTTTCTAGTGCTCCTATTCTTATATGTATTATTTTGATTTTCTTCATCTTCCATATGCCTTTCGGATCTCTGGCTAGCTTTGTGTAATTGCTCCGTTTCTCTCCTTTTTTTTTTTTTTTTTTTTTTTGATATTCACCCTGTGGTCAGATGGAATAGCAAAGTCTACGATTTGACAGGATTTTTCTTATTGTTTATTTATTATTACGACATCCGGTCTTCTTGCTTGGATGGGTTTATCAGTTTGTATGTCCATGCCCCATAAGACTTTGTGATTCTCGTTTTCATGTACTGTTGCCGGCTTATGCTTGTACCACTTGTCTGTGCGTTCGAGATGCAGTTGTTTGCATAATTCCCAGTGTACTACCCTTCCCACTTGATCGTGTCTGTTCTTGTATTCCTTTTGGATCAGTTTTCTGCATTCACTTATTATATGGTTTATGTCTCGTCTGTTTGTCCACAGAGTTTGCATTTGCTATTTTCTTGTGCTTTCTTGACCTTTCCTTTAATGTGGCTGGTTCGTATCGAGTTGTCTTGTGCCGCAATTATTAGGAGTTCAGTTTCTTCTTCTTCTTCTTCTTATTATTATTGTTATTATTATTATTATTAAATATTTTTTCGTAACACAAATAGGTCACAAAACTAAATACACCCTTTTACCCTTTTTAATCCCTCCCTATTGTTTTTTCTATACGTATATATATTTTAAAATGTCTGTGCGTACTTTATAAACTTATAACTTATTTTACCTGTTTTATTTTTATTTATATACGACAATAGGTCACAGCAACGTAATTACATGTGTTCTCCTAATTACACAAAATTATAGTTCTTGACGTATATATAATGGCATAAAAACCTTTATACCTTAAATATACCGTACATGTTACATTTCCTTATACAGCTACACCACCGTGCTTTTGTGGTTACCTATACCATCCATATATCGTCACATGCTGAGAAGAATTATTTTTTTTTAACATACGATTGACTAAAATTCTTTCTATATACGCTATATATTGAATAAATTTACCTCTTACACGATTAATCTAGTCGATACTCGGAATTTGTGCGATTTTGAAGCCTTTGGATTTATAAAAGCGTTTCCCTAATATACTCCACGCCTCCCGATACGTACGCTCTCGTTAGGGACGTTTTATAGGTGTTATTTCAAGGACCCGTACCGTCGCAAGTCCGCCATGAACCAGGCGATTGAAGCGTTCCCTTTTTGTTACCTCTTTCTTATATTAGCGTTACACGTTCGAGCCTGCTTCTGCAGCTAATTTTTCTTCCTTTTTTTCGTGCTCGCTACTATTTCTATTTCTTGGAAGGGGATTGCTTCATTTATTTATTAATTTATTTTACCGCTCGCACAGATGGTAATTAATTTTGAATGTGTTGGTTTTATTTTACAACGCAATTAGGTTACAAAGCAAAATACAGTTTTGGCCTATTTTCCCCATTATAGTATATATATTGAAAAATGTTTGTGTGTACTTTATACACTTATAACTAATATTAACTGTTCTGTTTTTATTTTTATACGACAATAGGTCACAAAATAAAATTTGTCGTTTTTGCCTTATTACACCCAATCATAGTTTCTTTTAGGTATATATATTGACAAATGTCTGTGAACACTATTTATTTCAAAATTATAAATAATTTATGTTTTTGTTGTTTAAAATAAAAATTTAATAATGTTCATATTGTTTCAAATTATAAAGTGTTCTTTATTACGCTGTACGTTTTATAACATAAACGACATTATGCATATATTATTTAAAATAAATAATCATTGTTTATTATTTAAACAAAACGTCCTGTTTATATTGCTTCTTTTTTCTGCCTATTTAAAACTGACTCTTTCTGAAATACTGTTTACGTGTTTACATAGTAGTTCATTATAAGTGATAGAGTGTTCGAGAGTATTTTGCCACCTTAACTCCAATCTTGCCAACAAAAATACCATACACTGAACCATTCCCTACCAGCCCTATTAGTACACCCGGGCTGAATAACACTAAAACCACCAAATTTTGTTGTTCATTCTTATTTGCCCGTGGGAATCCATGAGAGCGATTCTCAAAATTACATTTCGGTCAAATTTTTAGATAACCCCACCCAACTCACAAAAAAGGGTGTCTCTTCCGAATGGCGTTCTAAACATAGGAAGGTTGGAGTGTCCATTCCGAAAGCCGTTCTTAACATGAGGAAACCAGAGAACATGGGGGAGTTGGGGGTTGGGCGACAGCAATAACAGCTGTATTTTAATTTTTTATGCTGAGTGTGTGTGTGGGGGGGCATGCTACTACCGGGCAATACCGGTTAACGGGTCCTGCTACTATTACATATGGAATAAACATTCTAGAAGAATAAACAGCTGATGACTGATGAATTTATAATTTCGCCAAACGATTTTGGTTTAAATGTTTTTAAATGCTTATACGTAAATAAGATATAAAATGACCATTTTTTTATTTGAGGTTTTTTTATATGTGCTCATATTTTATAATGGCTTCTGTTAAACTATTTTCTATCCCAAATTTCATCAAATGGATAAATTATTACCAGAAGCCTTTAGACACAATGGCAATAATTCATTGAGAAATAGAAATTGTCAGTATCCTTCTGATCTTTGATCCAGGAGCGATGGGTTCACCAGTAGAAAATCGCCATATTATATGTCCGCTTTCTGTTCTCACAAATTATCGCCACCAAAATCCTCTCAGCAACCATTTTTTTCATTCATTCACACCAAAAGAAATAGTTCCATCTGCTCGATAACATACGATCTCTAAAAGGTCACAGTTTGTAACCTTTCAACACAGCTGCTAATTCGTTGAAAGATTATACACATCCACTATACACAGCCTCGACACCAGCATACTAAACAAGTTCAATACCCAAACAATCGGACGTCGCTTATTTGTGTCTGTAAAAATGTAATTATCCTTGTCTGCTGGTTTCCTTATCTCAATAAATATATTACATAGAAATTGTTAAAAAAGTAAATAAAAGGGGAGATAACTGCGTGTGGATAATCACAGTAAAGTAATTACTTCTTCATACACTAACGAATCATTGTTTATAAAGGTTAAAAAAAAAGCACTCTGTAACGTTGCCCGGAAACCAACACGTTGTAGTCCGAGTCGCAAAATAGACAAAGAATAGAAAAGAGCTTCAACACCTTTTTGATTTGTAAAAACGATATTTATTTCCCCATTGTTACGACGGTGACGTCAACAACGCCTCTCACGTGATCTCGAATGCTCTTTTCTGTCTCTAACTTGACCTTATTTTAAAGTATTTATTTTACCCTACCGGTGACGTCATTTCACATGCATTTGCATACGCGTGTCCGCGGTAGATTACAACTCGAGGATAAGCGTTAATACGTGTTTCGAGTGGACAGAAAGACAATGCAGGCAATATTTGGAAACGATGGTTTATACTTGCAGAATTTGATTATTTAAGAGGACAGCTCAACAAGAATATGCTATCATACAATCAAATTATATGTGATTATTTTCTAGATGAGATCAAGCGAAAAGTAATAAAAAAAAAGTGTAAGGCTCGAACGATCGCTTCTCCTGTCTAGACATAAAACAGAGCGGACATCTCGAGTGCTCGTAATACACAACCGTTACGGCCCAGGGGATAGAGGGACATATTACGTCTTAATAGCGGTTTGTATCATGATTCACGAAATGTTCTTTTTCGGTCACGATCAAAAGAAAGTTGGTTGGTTCTTTTTGTTTTACGGCATATCAACCCTTTTCAGGTTATTTAATGTCGAATCCAGTAATTTTGAAAAAAAAATTTTTTTAATAGAATATATTTGTTGTTTCAAGTCGGTTTCTATTCAACCCCTTGTTGGGACCCTAACAGGTACTACCACTACAGTGGACCTGGGAGCAATGGCAATTAAAGGGTTGCTCCACACTCCCCAAAGGCCACAAGCTGGGGCCTCACCACTGGATATAGTTTAAGGTCATATCCAGAACCTCCAAAAAAATTGAACTGTAAACTCCTACTGTGTACAGTGTAGCCATAAAGTCGTATTACATAATAATCCCGAGAATTGAGGGGAAATAGCTCCCTTGAGTGTTGTATAGTTGAGGTCACATTGACGTTCATATATCGAGGGATGACAGAGACGTCACACTTCAGAATTTCTGTTTGTGATATTATATCCTGATCCTAATTTTTTTACTTAAAATATTAGTTTGATTTATAAATGATTTCCGTTCTTTATGATACTGAAATATCATATTAACAAATTGTAATTAATTATATACTCGCCTGCGTTTTCACTGACCTTTTTTCTACTTATTGACATTTTAATGCCATTTGAATAAAATGAAGATGCGTTTAATTAACAAACGCTTTAAAAATCAGTAGGGGCTAGGTCAGATGAATATGGTGGATAAGGAAGAACAGACCAGCCAAGTTGCAAAGTTGTTCTCTGCATTTTTTTCGTTTTCGTGAAGAACTTTTTTTCCTCTTGATAAGTGTCAAGTAATTTTAGTAGATTTTGACAGGGACGTAAACGGGTATCTGTAATAGAGATGTAACGATGAGGGAGACATAACATTTATAATAGTGAGAGAGTTCATTATTGAATGAATGTGTATTACTTTTCTTTTTACACAGAGGGGGAGACAATCATTACTCTTGATGGAGAGACACATTACTTGGAAGGGGTTTTACAAAGTTCATATTAAGATGATGAACACATTACCTTCTAATGACAACACGAAGAAAACAGCTAACAAAATCGATTATGTTCTTTATTTCATTTGACTGGTCGAAATAACGATGACGTCAGGAATTCAAATTCGTTTATACATGGTTAAACGTTCTCCTTTCGCTTCGAAAGGTACCCTCCTCTGATCATGTCAACTCTTTCCGACTGCCTTTGCTGACTGCTCGAACCTGTCTGTCCGACTCTTTACTCTCCGCTAATCCTAGCTCCTATTATTGAGAGTTCTCTTTTTGCCTTTTGTTTTTTTTTTTACAAAAGCCACTCAGGGGTAAGGGTTATTGCAAGTACATTACGTTAGTGTGGAGATTTGATTAAGTGTTTACTTAAGGGGGCGGTTCATTAGGAATTTGTTAACGTTGGACTTGAAGACATCCAAGTTGTAGTCATGTGGGAAGCAGGCAGACGGAACAGAGTTCCACAGGCGTGCAGTTCTAAGAAAGAAGCTTTGTTCATGGAATCTACGTTTTGATTTAGGCACAGATAAAGAGTGGGGGAAATTTTTCACAGACATAGACGGGTGTTTTTCGTGAAGGATTGGCGAGGGGGGACCAGAGATTGGAGTTAAGACGAGCACCTGCCATGGAAATAACGATAAAACAAGGGTAGGCTCGCAACATCTCTTCTGTGGGAGAGAGGTTGCAGGGTAGAGAAAAGGGCATCCCCCACTAAGCCACGAAGTCTATCTTGTACTCTGTCAAGGCAGGATAGGCTGTTTTTAGCAGCTCCTGCCCAGATATGGCAGCAGTATTCCATCCTTGGACCGACTTGGCTTTTATATAGATTGAGAATTGCATCAGTAGTGAGATATCTTCTGGAGCAGTAGAAGGATCCCACCATCTTTCCAGCGACCTTGGCAACAGACTTGATGTACGTGTTCTATTTCAGATCAGGAGTAAAGTTCAAACCCAGAAGCTTGTCAAACCCGGGGCCTCCCCAGACGAGTGCCATCCATCCCAATTGATGCCTGATGGGGATCAGAGCGTTGATGATGTAAGGATAGTAGTTTGGTTTTAGACGCATTAAAGGTAACCAGCCACGTCTTCCCCAACTGAACCACGCGCTCGAGATCAGAGGAGAGAGAATCAGAAAGAACTTTGTCATTTACAGTCTTTGATGTGTTGCCGTAGATGGTCGTGTCATCAGCATAGATGTCAACGAATGATTTAAGTATGTGTTTAGGGAGGTCATTGATGTAGATCAGTAAGAGAGTTGGGCTCAGGATTGATCCCTGAGGGACTCCAGCATTAATACTGCAGGCCTCTGATTTTTGTCCATCGATCACTACTTTTATGAGCCTATCGGAGAGAAATGATTTAATGATTGAGAAAACATTTCCAGTTATACCGTAGCTGGAAATCTTGTGAAGTAGACCCTTATACCATACCTTGTCGAAGGCTTTTGATATGTCAAAAGCAATTGCCCTAGAAAGGAAGCCTTTGTCAAGAGATTCACTAATCCTGTGAGATATAACCGTCAGCACAGCTACGGCAGATCTTGCAGAGTGGAAACCATATTGAGTGTCACTAAGAAGGTTGTTTCTGCTGAGGTGGTTGACTATTTCTCTATTTAATATGGATTCCAGCAACTTATTCATAACACACAGGAGACTTATTGGTCTGTACTGAGAGGGAGATGACTTATCACCTGAATTCTTAAATACAGGGCAAACTGATGAGGTCTTCCAGGGAGTCAGAAAGCACTTCTCCTGTAGACAGCGCTTAAACAGTTTCGTAAGTATGGGAGCAAGTTCTAGTTGAAGCTTTTTTTACACTATAATTGGGATGCCATCCGGGCCAGTTGCTTTACTGGAACCAAGGTTCTTGATTAGCTTGGCGACCTCATGCACGGATATCTGTATGTTACCTAGCGTGTTCTGTGTTATAGGAGGAAATATGTGGAGTTGATGGCCTTCGTCGCATAGGGTAGAATTAGCTGCAAAGTTCTTTGTAAATAGTTTGGCCTTGTCTGATGCTGACGAGATGACCTCTGGTCCATTGATAATGATAATGATAATGCTATAACGTCAGATGTGTGGTTTCAAACGTGACCCACTCATGTGGCTCAGCACAAGTTAACAAAACACACTTCTGCAAACAAAGAATTCTCAGTAACCTATTTTTTAACCTAACCTATTTTTTCAATATATTTTTAATTTGTATTGTTCATTCTTTTTAGCTAACCTTTTTAATTCAGTTTTCATAAAAGAATGAACAATTAATTCTTTTTACAATACAAACAATATCTAACTATTTTATATAGAATTTAACAATAGGTAAATTCTAACATTCCAAATTCTAAATCAATTTCTGAACCTTGCTTACAAGGTTCGAGTCTCGGCTTATCCTAATTTCATGTTCCACTTATCTAATGTTTTTCTTATATACAGGAAAAGCGAACAGCCTTTTCTTGTAACAGGCACTCTAGTTTGGTGTACAATTAACGGAGAACATGCCCATCGACATTTGCCGGTACAGGCTCCTCAGACGCAATAAACGAATCTATCCTCTTTCTTTCTCCTCTCCGTTGAGATACGCTTTGCTAATTACTCCCAAAAGCAAGCTAGAGTTTTCACAGGAACGTGGTAATCCCTGGCCAGATTATTCAACCAAAGAAAGAAAAAGGGTAGCTACCAACACCACTCGCTTGTTAACGTTCGTTCAAATCCCATCTCGATCTCACTAGAAAATATGATTTATTTTTAAATTTTTTTTACATAGGATTCACCACTTATCAGGGCCTCGATGCCCTGATAAGCATGTACAGTAGTCAATGGGACAATATCGTAATAATCGTTTGTAGTGTAAATTTCGTAAAATTGGATAACTTAAGAGGAACGACATTATTTTATTATGCACTTATTAGAAGTTTCCACACAGGTCACAATCAAACATTTCTGCATGACAGCAAGTTTCTCTAGATTTTATTACTCTCATTATTACCTAAGAGGAGCTTCCACACAGACCATTATTTTAAGAATTCTCTTTGAAAACAGTCTGTGGTGTTCACTACAAGTCTCCCCAGATTTTCAGTACTCTTCACATCTTTTGACAAAAATTAATTTGCGTTATCGAAACAATCGTCTGTCATTGATTTTTCCTTAATAGCTACCATTGGTCTTCACTGGGATATCGGTGGCAATAAGCCTCCGACAAAGTACCAGTCCTTCTTGCACTATCAAGCGGAGGTCTGGTTTGTGCTTTCTCTCCTTGGTTTTTCTATTCTCTTTGTCCCACTGGAAAAAGGAGGGACTAACTTTCAATAATGCAGTGTTTACAGTTTCAGTTTTAATGATCCAAAGTAGTGTCTCTTTGTGTTTTATCTTTAGTAGTTTCTGATGCTAGCGCCCGTGGATCATATACATTAGTCTCCGCACTCAAGGGTTTTCCTTAATATTCAAGCTGTTTTCATTATTGTTATCCATTATATCTTCTCAGCTATCCCCCTAATTCCAATCTCTCTCATTCTTTTTTCATAATGTTTTGGTATTGTTCCTAGTGCTTCTACTATGGGTGTTATCTTAATTCTACATCATTCATACTTTTTGCAGCTCCCTGGCCAGTTCTGTGTACAGAGAGAAAACGATAAAAGTGCTGCCCTAAAGAAAACAACACTAAAGCTTAATCTAAACACATCTATTTAAAAAAAAAATAACTCGGGTAACTGGATTATGCAGCAGAGCTGACATCTATTCAATATAGTCGCCTTCATTATCAATAACTGCCTTGATACGGGTCTAGAACTGAGAGCATGCCTTTTCACAAATACTGGCGGAAGCTCGGTGAATATTCGGCGGATGGCGACGATCAGACTGGCTTTCGTATTGTAGGAAGTCATGTTGGTGATGTTCTCGACATATGATCAAACAAAATAGTCCATCGGGTAAAGGTAGGGGGAGGAGGTCAGTGAGAGAAGCGTATAAGCCAGGACTGACTCTTTTTGGACTTTTCGGCCGGCACCAAATTTTACTGCCACACCCAGGATCTGCTAGCAACCATCTGACTGCACCAGGGAATCATCACGCTCTTCAACACATCCAGGTACACTTCACAATATTAAATAAATAAATAATAATAATAATAATAATAATAATAATAATTAACATGATGATGATAATAATAATAATAATGATAATAATAATGATAATGATAATGATGATGATAATAGTAATAATAATCATCATCATCATCATAATAATAATAATGATAATAATAATGATGATGATAATAATAATGATGATAACAATAATGATGATAATAATAATAATGATAATAATAATAATAATAATGATAATGATAATAATAATGATAATGATAATGATAATGATGATAATCATCATCATCATCATCATCACCATCATCATCATCATCATCATCATCATCATCATCATCATCATCATCATCATCATCATCATCATCCGGGGAGACTTTTTGTAACTCAAACTCCAGGATAGACCACAGGTTGTTCTCAGAATTTTTTCTGATGGCCTACGTGAAAACTTCTAGTAAGTAATGGAAGAGAAAATTTGGAAGGAACACCTCAAAAGAACGTGAAATTTCCTTGAAACTAAACTATATAGTAGAGACCTGATTAAAGGAATAAACTTGTGGGCTGTGTAACTAGTAAGATACTCTGGACCGTTTATAAGTTCGACAGAAAACGAACTGAGAGACTTCGACTAGAAGACCAGGATAATGCATAATGTATAACACTCAAATGATGACACTGACCGACTCTATGTGAAAAGGACTGGTTTGGACTGTGTAAATGACACAACAATAGCATTTGAAAAATACATAATGCAGAACACCAAAAGAAGAATTACCACAATAAGAGACACGAAAGAAACAAACAAGAAGAGACAAGAAATAAGACGTGGAAAGAAAAATGAGAAGAGAAACAGCTACTCAGACGATTCATAAAGATAACAACAGATGAGACTAACGAAAACAGTTAAAAATGGCTACAAAAAAGAAACCTAAATCCCTAATAAGATCCGCACAAGATAACACGATTATAACAAACCAAATTAAAGCAAGGATCGACAAGACACAAGAAAATAGCAAATGCAGACTCTGCGGATTAAGAGACGAAACAATAAACCACATATTTAATTAATTGGAATTCTTATTGAGATGAGTAAAACAAACCCTAGAAGACGAGGAGAATAGTCCGCAATAAATAAATGGATAAACAATAAAATACATAATAAGTGAATGCAGCAAACTTGCCCCAAAAGAATATAAAAATAGACATGATCAAGTGGGGAATGCAGTACATTGCCAATTATGCAGAGTATTGCATCTCTAACACCAAGACAGATGGTTCAAACACGAACTGGCAGCAGCACTGGAAAATGAAAGTCACAAGATCCTATAGGACATAGATATACAAACGGATAAATTAATCCAAGCAAGACGATCGGATGTCATAATAGTTTACAAGAAGGAAAAATCCTGCCAGATTGTAAATTTTTATATTCTTCACAGAGTGAAGATCAAAGAGATAGTGAAGCAGAACAAATACAGGGTGGAATGATAAAATTGCCGCCCTAGAAAAAAAACAACATGACTCTATTTCCGTTTGATGAAAACCGGGTTTCTTTGTTGCAGACAATCTACTAGTTGGCCAGTTGTGTACAAATCCCCAAAGCGATAGGAGCCTTCTATTATGGCTGAAAGTGACACAATGTTCAACAAGCGAGATCGGAGATGCGCCGCTGTACAACTCATGCTCTCTACCGATCAAAGTTACAAAAACGGGACAATTACCAGCACCCTCAAAATGCATCGCTAGATTGTCACGAATAACAGAAACGTCTCCAGGATGACGAAAACAAAGTTTCCGGCTATCTTTAGTGTGGTTTCAAGTTAGGGCCGCATCATGCCACCTCACATTTTCAAAGTGTACCTCGATGTGCTGAAGAATGTCGTGATCCCCTAGCGCAATAAAATGGCCGCTGGCAGACCTTGGGTGTGACTTCAGGACCTGGAGCCGGCCCATAAGTCCAAAAAGACCAAGGCTTGGCTTCAGAAAGAGTGCTAAGACTTTCTACTCTTCTTTGACTGGCCCACCTCCTTCCCTTTATCTAAATCCACTGGGCCACTTCGTTTGGTTATATGTAACGAACATCACCAACATGACCTCCTACAACACCGAAGCTAGCTTGATCGCCGCCTTTTGCCGAGTATTCGCCAAGCTCCAGCCAGCGCTTTTCTACAAGGCATGCTCCCAGTTTCGGACCCATATCGAGGCGCTGATTGAAGCTGAAGGTGGCTACATTGAATAGATGTCAGCGCTAGTACATAATCAAGTTACTTGAATTGGTTTTTTCAATAAAAGTTTAAAAATAAAACTGTTTTCTTTAGGGAGACAATATTATCGTTTCACTTTATACTACGTAATCAAGTTACCTGAATTGATTTTTTCTTATAAAGTTTTTTTTTAAATAAATCTGCAGTGTTGTTTTCTTTAATTTTATTGTTCCACCCTGTACGACATAATCAAGTTACCTGAATTGATTTTTTCAATAGCTATGATGTTTTATCTTTAGGGCGACACATTTATCATACCACCGTGTAGATTAAAATTTTTATCACAAATATCGAACCAGTTCTAGCAATTGACTGTGATACCATCACATTGTCCTGAATGAATCATTTCCTGGACAGTTTGTTACAATGCTAAAGTTTCAAGTGAAGTAACATTGTAAGCCATTCACAGCAAGGACTCGTCTAATCACCAAAACTGCACATAATTATCTTACTTCCTTATTTATCCTTCTCTCACGACGGAAAAATGTGACATAAGGGTCGGTAAGTAGGATTGGCAAAGTCAGTGTCCTACAGGAAGACCATTCTAGACTGAAAAAATATCTTGGCAGCCCCATCGGTATTCACTGATAGGGAGCTTCAGGCAATCAGCAATAAACTAACGTTTTCTGAAATGTCAAGGCAAAGCTAAGGAGGGTACCCTCACAATTATGTAAATTGACTAAAATGTTTTAATATGATCTCCCTAAACACATACTTACATCATTCGTTGACGTCTATGTTGATGACACGACCATCTACGGCAACATATCAAAGGCTGTAAATGACAAAGTTCTCTCTGATTCTCTCTCCTCTGATCTCGAGCGCGTGGTTCAGTGGGGGAAGACGTGACTGGTTACCTTTAATGCATCTAAAACCAAACTCCTATCCTTACATCATCAACGCTCTGATCCCCATCTGGCATCAATTGAAATGGATGGCTCTCGTCTAGGAGAAGCCCCCTGTTTTGACAAGCTTCTGGGGTTGTCCTTTATTCCTGATCTGAAATGGAACACGTACATCAAGTCTGTTGCCAAAGTCGCTGGAAAGTTGGTGGGATCCTTCTACCGCTCCAGAAGATATCTCACTACTGATGCAATTCTCAATCTATATAAAATCCAAGTCGGTCCAAGGATGGAATACTGCTGCCATATCTGGGCAGGAGCTGCTAAAAAACAGCCTATCCTGCCTTGACAGAATACTAAATAGACTTCGTGGTTTAGTGGGGGATACCCTTTTCTCTTTCATGCAACCTCTCTCCCACAGAAGAGATGTTGCGAGCCTATCCTTGTTTTATCGTTATTTCCATGGCAGGTGCTCGTCTGAACTCTAATCTCTGCCCCCTTCCCCTCGCCAATCTTTCACGAAAAACACCTGTCAAGCTGAATCCACTGTGAAAAAGTTTTCCCACTCTTTATCTGTGCCTAAATCAAAACGTATATTCCATGAACAAAGCTTCTTTCTTAGAACTGCACGCCTGTGGAACTCTGTTCCGTCTGCCTGCTTCCCACCTGACTACAACCTGGATGTCTTCAAGTCCAACGTAAACACATTCCTAATGAACCGCCCCCTTAAGTAAACACTTCATTAAATTTCCATACTAACGTACTGTACTTGCAATAACCATTATCCCTGAGTGGCTTCTGGGCCTTGATAAGTGGTGACCACCGTGCAAAAAAAAACAACAAAAAAAGAAAGAAATTACATGTTATGGCTAAACAATGATCGGCCATTTTGCAAATAATTATAAGGACAAGGAAGATATGTCGAAATAATTCAAACTATTATTAATTTATTAAACAGGGGGGGGCAATGAAAAAAAAAGACCCTTAAATTTATTACTACAACTTCCCCTTTAAAACATTTTTCTAAAATAAAGTTTTAAATCAGCCTTTTTCATTATCGTGGTGCCTACGAATTCCTATTAATTACTTAGAATCATTCTTTTTATAAAAATAAAACTACTGGATCAATTTATGTGATTTTTAGTGTGTGATATTTTCTTTCTATTACGCGTATATAAATCATATAGCTGTTTATTTTTGTTTTATTCTTAAAGGATGGATGAAACTAAAATTTTGTTATTTCCTTCCATCACTGTCAACCATCAATATTTTTCATCATTCAATTGGAAGGTGCTGGTGGTTCTGTGATTAACAACATAGACTGACCTGAGTGTCCCAAATTAGAATCCAGTTCGTTCCACAAACAAATTATTTTCGATTAGAATGTATGCAGAATTATAGTGGTCGGTCCCGTAAGTATCTGATGTTTCTTAGACTAACAGAATATCGGAGAAATCAATGCCAACAATACAATCTTTGGATTTATATAGTAGCACACTCATTTAACTGGAAATATATCATTTTTATTATTTTGACCTGGATAAGTGGTTACTTTAAAATAAAAATTATACAGGGTAGCCGCTAGAAAAGCGGAAAATTTGAAGGTCAGCTTAGATCATGAATAAAATGCGTGAGTGCTATTTTTTGATTGGTGCCGTGTGAACGTTGTAAAAATAAATCGTTGTTTCACACTGCAGTTAAGTGCACGGACGACATTTTGAGTATCTATGAGTATAATATAACATTTATCTTTGAAAAACTTTGTAAAATTATTCTTTGTAAAAATAAATCGTTGTTTGACAAATTTCCCGCTTTTCTAGCGACAACCCTGTAAATAATAATACTATGTATCATATTATTCTATTTGGTTCAAGTAAAAGAAAATGTCCCCGATCTTAAACTATGCAGAAAAGCTGTTCTTAAAATATCGAGATCAGCATATTTTTCCGTGCTGTATTCCTTTTAAAGAATTCCATTTTATGTGCACCTGGCCAAATTAAGGTATTTCAAAACGCTTCCGGCTAATGTAAACACTCGCGGGTGAACATCAAATAAAGCGATTGCATGTATTTGCTTTGGTAGCAGCCTTTTCTCTGGATGAGCAGACCTTAGGCCAAACCTATGCGCTTTATTGCTGAATGTTCGTTTGTTGCCAAACGTTACTGCAAACACCATTCTTAAACATTCTTGCAAGTTGTCATAGATTTCTCTTGCTTTTATTTCGATTCTCATCATAGTTTAAAAGAGTTGTCTTTTGAGTAGAACTAGGTTTTGGAGTAAGGACCACGTCTTCAAGAAAAGCTAAGTGGCCGACTATAGTCGAAGGTGACTTGAAGGCTCCTTTTATTAACTGTTACACAAAGGCGTAAAAGAATGCACCACTCTATTTCCAAGTTTATTCCACTTACCCTTGATCCTCTTATAGTGCTGTGTATTTAGCATCAAGTACCATTCTATAAGTCTTTGATATGACACGACTGATGATCGAACTCTGAACTCTCGCTTCATTAGCAAGCAATTTTACCATGATGCCGAAATGTGATTTGGTAGTATCCTGTCAAAGTAAAAATCATACTATGTTTTAGAAATACTGATTTTCGCCCCAGTCTAGTATGTTTATTTGGGGGAGCTGGATTGTCCCTTATTAGAAGACACTTCGCATATAAATTTAATATTGTAAAGAAACAAATACATAGGGCAGTTAAAACTCATGTTTTTTTACCATTTTAAAACAAAAGAATCTGCTGTACTAAATAGTATATTTAATCTTTTTGCCTCTGTCAAAGATTCATGACGTAGAAATTTCAATGGAGTTATTTTTATGTTTTCAACCGTTTAAATTGATTGGTAGAAATAGTTCGGTAGAAATGGCTCGTATTATTTGGATTATTCGGACAACTGTTGTCATCTTAAGTGTTATTTTCACAACGTTTGGGTCGATATAACTTCCGACCTTCTTCAGATATATTTTATCGACATTGCAAATATTTCTGTTGTAGTGCTGGCGATACTAAAATTACAACTGTGAATTACTTAGGACTTTTACCCAGTCATGGCTAACAAAACGAAAGCATGCTACCCCCAAGGATAAACTAAAGGGCTTGTTCAAGATTTTATGCAGATTCCCGAGTTCAACAGAAAGATTTCTGATACATCTGATACACCTGAAGAAGGTCGAAGGTTAGATCAACTGAAATGTAAAGAAAAAACAAACAAACAAACAAAACCCACTCAAGATGAAAACAGTAGGCAGCTTATCCCGTAGACAGTTATAGTTTGGTCAGTAGGTACTTTCATGAACAGATTCAGTATAGCTAAACTCATCATTTGATTGGAATGATTACGAGCATCGTTAATTACTTCCACGATGTGAGCTTAAGTTTTAGCGTACTATGATCATATCTAACAAGAATCATTCCAGTGGCTGGACATTAACAGTATACCGCCTTTACGAATCTTAGGAAAGTCGTATAGGCGTGTTAGCTTGTTGTAATATTGAACTAAGTGTATGTAATTTGAAAGTACTATTAGGTCCTTGGTCTTACTGACGATTTGTGACAGGTGCCTTTCTGTTTGCCAAAGTTCGTTTCTTTAAGCCTTTAAATCCTAGCTGATCGGCCAATTTCTTGAAACATAAAAAAAAGAGAAAAAGCAATATGAACCGGATGCAGAAGTAGGCTGTGTCGCCCCCTTGTGTCAAAGAATGGGATTGTCAGAATTAAAGGACGGCAATTAAGTTTGCCTTAATGTTACACATTTGCGTCCGTGTGTTCGCTTGCATGTGAAACTCGGTTCCCATAGACATTTGTTTAGTTATGATTTATCAGAGGGAGTTAGTTGACGTTTACTTTTATTATTAGACATGAACTCTTATGTCCTTAGCTTTCTGGTCCTGGATATGACCTTAAACTATATTCAGTGGTGAAGCCCCAGCTTGCGCGATTTGGGGAGTGTGGAGCAACCCTTTAATTGCCATTACTCCCAGGTTCACTCTGACCCGGAGCGGTAGTACCTGTTAGGGTCCCAACTATGGGTTAAATAGAAACCGACTTGAAAACAACAAATATATTCTATTAAAAATTTTTTTCAAAATCTTTGGATTCGGCATTAAATAACCTGAAAAGGGTTGATATGCCGTAAAACAAAAACAACCAACCAACCTTAGCTTTCAGATTTTCCATTTCTTTGTTTGGCAAGATTTAACCTCGTAAATTATTTCTTGTATGATAAAGTCAGGTATTCTTGGATGCAGATTCAGGAAGGGGGCAAGATTGTTTGAAACTTTTATCTGTAATTGATGTTTCGTCCACCATCTTTTGTGGATTCTCTTTCGGACGGGATCATATCCTTCTCACCTTGCGATCCTTTGAGTTTTCCTGGAACTGACTGATATTTTCAAGGTTAAGTCTAGTGAAAAAAGCACATCTGCATTAAAATGTGAGCTGATTAGTCATTCTTGCCAGTTATTCAACGTTTGCCATTTTTGTATTAATTTGAGTCTGTATCGATTTTATATAACATTTCTGAGCTTTTTTTTTTTTTTAGATTATTCGTATTTTTTTTTTAGATTGTTTGGAGTACTGTTCTCATCGTGAGTATTATTTTCACAACGTTTGTAAAATCCGATCTTTTTCGGATATATCCTATCGAACGCTAGAATCGTTCTGTCGAATTCTGGAATCTACGCGGAATTTCGAAAAGAACCCTTTATTTAATCCACGGAGAAGCATTGATCATCAGCTATGACTTGGTACTAAGTAATTTGCAATTTTATTTTAAGTATCATCCGCACTGAGGATTGAACATTAAACACCCAGAAGAGTGTAGGTTAACAACTGAATTTTATCAAATATTTTGTCTGCTACGTGGACAAACCTATTTTGTGTTCTCGATATGCAATATTACTATTTATCATTATATATAATATTATTTATGAATACATATTATTAAGACATACACACACATACATACATACATGCACACACACACACGCACACACACACACACACACACACACACACACACACACACATATATATATATATATATATATATATATATATACTAGAAGAACTTGTGTACCGGAATTGCCCGGTTAAAGTATGACACAAAGCCAGGACAGATTCAGTAAAACACTTCCTTCTGAAACAAATTAAACTACTGTTGTCAGTACTGGAAAATAGTGTATGCGACCCCAAATGACCGTAATTGTTATCACTAGGGATTACTGTATTGATTAATGTAATTAATTACGCGTACTTGAAGGTACTGGTAGGCACTGGCTTCTTATATAACTAGCAGTCACTCACGGCCACAATCAGTATCAGCCACCGTTGGATTGCTCTGAATTGAAATCGTCTGTCTTCAACTTTAGGGCATTGTTGGTTGCTAGCAATTACTGCCTGCCTGTGGCGGGCAGTGATAGTCACTGGCTATTAATGCTGTTTTGAGGCGGTTACTTGAGGCATTAACTCGCATTTACTGGTGGGCACTGGTCGCCTTCCAACTGTCTTTGTCTGTTCCTGGCGTCCACTGTTGGTCATAAAAAGTGTTGGCCTCCATTGGACTGCTCTAAAATGAAATTGTATGTCTTCAATGGATGGTGCTGTTGGTCATTGGCGATTTTAGGCGCTTACTTGCGTTACGTCATTGTCAGTGTCGAGCTCCATTTGACTACTTTGAAATGAAATGGCCTGTCTTCAATATTCGTCCATTATATGATTCTGTCATCCATTGGCAGATACTGTTAGACATTGGCCATCATGACAGTTATTTTTAGGTGATTACTGTCTATTATGGAGTGGCTGACAGTAGTATGCGGTAGCTGGTAGTGGATGACAGTCGCTGGCAGTGACGGGTAGTGGAAGGCAATAATGGGCATTTTTATTCCGAACTGATCACAGTTTTAGGCGGTGACTGCTACTTTATGTGGATAATAAGCCTAAATATAAAGGAAATCGAGTTTCACGAATATGACTTATTTTGAAGCAGTTTAGTCTCCAAAAACTGTATTTGGCCTTTTCAAAGCGTAACATACGGACAAACTGACAAGGAACAAACGGATTATATATATATATATATATATATATATATATATATATATATATATATATATATATATATATATATATATATATATAATCCTTTCGATTATCTCTTATAATTGCAAATGGCTTCTTTATATTATATCAGTTTTTTTGTGGGGTTATAAGTTAGCTTGTTTTTATGAGTAACCGTGCCAATTAACAGTCGTCAATTTTTGTGTAAGCACATGAATAGAAAATTGTCAATTCATAATGTTACTACCAATGTGAACAACTCTACTAATTGGAACACAACTTGCTCCAATTAGGAAGCTTGCACGTAGGAAATGTAATAAACATAACTTGCACGTATGAAATGTAATAAACATTTGCAATTCTATAAATAATTTTAAAATGGGAAAACATTATTAAATTTAGAAGCATCATTTTGGAAAATAGAAATTAACACCTCAGAAAACTTAGTTTGTTTATTATGTGTTGCCATTCTTTAAATATGCGACTGGTCATGCTTTACCGATGTGTTTAGAATTTAAGTAGAATATGGAAACTTTAAAAGATTGCGGGAAATTCTATAGAAAATGAGAAAAACTGAAAAAAATTATGTCAAAATGACAAAACACATATTTCCATACACTTTTTGTAAAATATCTCTCTCCCTCTCTCCCTCTTTTTCTCTTTTTTTCTTTCTTTCTTTCTCTCTTTCCCTCTTTATATATATATATGAGAGAAAAGAAATTAAAACTGCAAGATAGATAATGACTTGAATTTGAAGTTTAAAAGAAGTTGTTTTGGTAAGATCTGCCTAATTAGTTGGTTCCGTAAAAACGGGAGAGACCGAACGAGAGACTCACGGAGACACGAGATCGAGAGTCAACAACAACCCAGCCGACACCTTCTCCAGGGAAGGTCTCCCCCATGATTATACCAATGGACTCTATGTAAATATTGTGTATACTTTCTTGCTTTGAATATATCTGTTCTACTTTACTTTTGTGTTGAAGTTATTTATTCCATGTGTTCAGTTGAGTTTAAACAATGGCGACAAAGGATTCATAACTTTATGATATTTAAAAAGTCGTTAAACGACGACTAAGCATTAAAGAATTTTCACTCAGAAAAAATTAAAATATGTCGTTACACTAACAACGGTTACTTTAATTGAAAAAAAAAAAGAAAAGTTATATGTAACAATACACCTTAAAATACGCACATATACACCGTGTCAACTTTGAAAATGTAACGAACTTTAAGAATTTATTTTTTGTCTGTGCAATTCTATAGTGACAAATTTACCTCTGATAATAAATCAAATCGGAAGTGTTCTCGTTAAAATACACGAACAGAAGTACAGTGAAAAAAAGAAAGGACAAACAATGAACAATTACTAAAAAGAAGTTAAAAACTCTTTTTTTTGTGTTGCAAGTGAAATAATTCATACTCGCAGAGAGTAAAAAAAAAAAATTCACCGACAGACTCTGTTCACAAAATATAAAAAAATCTCAAAAGTTGATTATCACGGATTTATGAATGTCAAAAGTAAGACACGAAATAAAAAAAAAGAGTAAGTTGGTTCAATTTTGTTTGTTCAACTTATATCATATTTGTGGGTTACACAAATTAACAATATATGCATTGTTGCATATACATTATTATCTAAATATGGAAGAATTCTCCAAAGCGATAGCCCAATTATTCAAATCACAGCAAGAAAGACAACAACGACAAAAATAAACAGTTGGCCCTATTAAATGGGAAAACAGATAATGCAGCAAAAATATCAAGAAAAACAAAATGAACAAATTGCTTTATTGTTGCAAAAACAAGATGAAAGACAGTAAAAATCTCAAGAAAAACAAAATGAAAGATTAGAAAAACAGGAAGAACGGTTCGCACTCCTGAAATTATAGAACGAGAAATATCCAAAAAGAAAAAGGGAATTTCAAATTGAATTACAGAAAAGAAGCAATGTCAAGGTCCGCAGAAATGCAAAACACGGTTGTACCCATGAAGTTAAACGGTTGTTCCCATGAAGTTAAACGGAATCGTTAAAAAATAAAAGTTTTTATTCTAAAAAATAGAGAAAATCTGTTGGTTACGGATTTTATTGAACCATTCGGATTGTAGGATAAACCTTTAAACTCGTTTTGCAGAAAAATAAAAAGTAACATACAAACAAGACAGGAAATTAAACAAAAATTTTAAAAAAATTCTGAAAATTTTCACACTTGGTCTTGAAAAATGGAACACGTTTGAAGCCAAATTTGAGCTCAAGGAAAACACTATGCCAAATTTTTAAAAGAAACGTAACGTTCCTTTCGCTGGAGTAGATAAAAATAACGGGGAACTTGATACATTGGAAAAAATGGGAATTATATCGAAAGTAGAAACTAAATCATGGGCTGCACTGATTGTGTGCATCAAGAAGCAATCAAACCATATCAGAGTCTGCCGTCGAAGAGGAATGTTCGAAATTACTAGGGATACACACTCATAGAGGGTTATTCAAATTAAATAGGCTTCCGTTTTGTATTAAAGTGGCACCTGCCATTTTTTAACAAGCGATGGACGTCATGTTGAATGATTTGGTTTTGCATGCGCCGACGTAGACGATATTTTAGTAAGGATGAAATTATTGCGTTTCTAAATCTCTGAGATGGCCATTAATCATTCGTATTATTTGGATTCATCGGACTACTGTTCTCATCTTGAGTGTCATTTTCACAAAATTTTGGTTGATGTAACCTCCGACCTTCTTCAAATGTATTTTGTCTTTTTGTCAAACTTGGGAATCTGCATGGAATATCGAGCGGAACCGTTTATTTAATCCATGGGGGTAGGATGCTCTTGTTCTGTCAGCCATAACTCAGTCATAAGTAATTTACGATTATATTTTGAGGGTCACTCGCACCAAGAATTTAACCTCCAGTTGACAAACATCTAAAGTATCGCATTCAAGTATTCAAAAATATTCAAGACTGGGTTTAAAGTCAAAGAGTAAAAGTGTGAATTTGGTTTTGAGGAAATTAAATATTTAGGACAAATAATCAACAAAAATGGCAGATCCATCGCAATGAGAGACATGGCAGCGCCCACTAACGTGGCGACGCTACAAAGTTTTCTCGGGCTCGCTAATTACTATCAAGCGTTCATTAAAGGAATGCACAATCTAAGAGCTCCGTTTAATGAACTATTAAAACAACTTCACGGGAATGGACAATAGAATGCCCGGCAAAAATCCTTGGAACAAATCAAGAAAATGCTTACATCCAACCTCTTTTTTTTTTAACCCATTACAATACAAAACTGGATATTGTAGTGGCAAGTGACGCCAGTTCATACAGTGTAGGAGCGTGGATCCATTACATAATGCCAGATGGTGCAAAGAAACCAATTGCAAACGCTTCTAGTACACTACTTCCAGCGGAAAGATGCTATTCACAGATGGAAAAAGAGGCTCTGAGTATCATTTTCACCATAACGAAATTTCATAGATATATCCACGGCAGGCACTTTATGCTAGAAACGGATCAGAAACCTCTCATCACAATCTTTTGGTCAAAGAAAGGTTTACCCGTTTATACAGCAAATCGATTGTTGAGATGGGTTTCCATTCTTCTCAATTATAACTTTCACATAAAGCATCTATCATAAAAAAATATAAGTCATGCGGACAGTTTATCAAGACTCGTACCGGTTCAAGGAGAAAGATTCAAAGAATCGATTATTGCAACTATCAGAGCAGATAATGAGGTGAAAAGCATGATAAACAACATTGTAAGAGAACTGTCAGTTTCACTAAATTAAATCAAAAAGGAAGCTGAAAATCACGATTTCATTTTAGACATAAAAAACAAAATTGTAACAAATGGTCAAAAAGTGCAGAAGATCTATTCAATATGTGACGGAGTTTTATTATAAAGTGAGAGAGGAGTAGTTCCGAAAACGTTGCAGACAAGAATACTGCAGGACTTTCACATGGGTCACCCAGGTCTCAATAGAACAAAAAACTTAATGCGGAATTTTGTATATTGGAAAGGCATGGATGTGGATATCGCAAACATGGTTCATCGGTGTAAAGGGTGTGCGTTAGCAGCAAAGGCACCACTCATAGTACACAAACCATGGCTCAGAACGGATCATCCGTGGACAAGATTACACATCGATTTTGCTGGTCCAGTAGAAGAATATTACTACAAAACAGTGGTAGATATTAGATAAATTTACAAAATGGTCAGAAATGCTACGCTGCAAGAAGCCTACGACCAATATCACAATAACGATTCTACATGAACTATTTGCTCGGTTCGGTATGCCAGAGTACGCAGTTCACTTCTGAAGAGTTTAAGGATTTCAAATTAACCACATAACAACGCCGCCGTATCATCCGAGATCCAACGGGCGCGTGGAAAGATTTGTCGACACCTTAAAACGCGCTCGGAAAAAAAACCCTCAGGATTTCAAACGGACAAGGTGCTTCAGCAGTTCCTACAGGTGTACAAGATTACGCCGAACCAAAGAACACCCTCAAACCTGTCACCAGCTGAACTAATGTTCGCTAATGTTAACAAACTCTTGTCGAAACAGAATATAGTAAAGAATACTAGGCATACATCTAGAAAAAGACTAATCTCAGCGTTTTGGAAACGAGGCATAGTGAATAAGAGAATCGGTGACCCGATTTATATAATTAAAGAGTCGAAAAATACTCATAAAAGACACCAGAACGAACTACAAAAATGTTATTTGCAAGAGCATGAAGAGAGTATACCGGATGAAGAGGAAGATCCCATCGAATTAATTTATGAAACTTTTCAAGTGGAACCTCCGCAAAATACTCCTGAACCGAGAAGATTCGGTAGGAAACGAACGTTCAGGGACCCATTAGACGTGAATACAAAACGTAACCGATATTAAAACTGGCACTGGACATATCCATATAAAGTATGTAAATGGGACCTACTATGAAAATACCCTATAATCATCATTCCATATATGAAGCCATTTGAAATCCAAAAGGGACTTCAAGGCTTGGGAGGGATGTTGTGGTAGGATCTACCTAATTAGCATACGTAGTGTGTCAACTATATAAATATGGTTGGTACCGTAAAGACGGGAGAGACCCAACAAGAGACTCAGCGAGATACGAGATCGAGAGTCGACGACAACCCAGCTGACACCTTCACCGGGGACGGTCTCCCCATGACTATACCAATGGACTCTATGCAAATATTGTATATACTCCCGAAAACAAATCCTTACTCCACGGAGTTTCAAAGAGTGCTATTTTTGCTATGTTTCTCATCAGAGGAACGAAAGAAATAAGCAAATTATAATTGTAGCTGGGCTAAAATTTACATTGAGCTTTTCTATTTCAAAGCATAAATACTGGTATTTATATTAGATTGAAGTTTACCCTTGCTCGTATCAGGAAAATACTTAATTTCTTTAGCCATTATTATTCCTTATATATATATATGTATATATATATACTTGTAATAACCAAAACAACAGCACTTACTCAATTAGGGTCTCGTAGATTAATAATGTAATGCCAAATCCACTACAAATTCCGGATTCTTAAATCAACTAGTATAAAAAGAAGATTTCCCACATCATAATTAAAATAATCTTTTCGAAATAAATTTTAAGGAAGAACCCAACCCTAAGGAAAGAGAATTTTAAGGGAAATCGAAACGTAAAATCGTAGAAACAAAGGACGGATAACGTCCAGTGAAGGAACTTCACAGGGATCTGAAATATAAACAGTTAAATGAAAATCTGCAAACACCGCTTTACATTCAAAAACTAGTAAAATATAAAACCAATTGAACTAAATAAACAACCCAGAATGACTTCTAATACAATAAGTGTAATTTTTTAGGATTAAGATAATTAAAACGCAAATATGGTTGAATAAAAAACAATAGCAATTCAGAGTTATCCCCCTTGAAAAGCATTTTACTGAAGTATAAACAAGAGATAACAATAATAAATGCCAATATTCCATATCTTAAACTACTAGTAGGGAATATAAATTTATTTAATTCATTTTATTTTATCTTATTTATTGTATTGTACAGAAAACATTTATTTTATTTCATTGTACAGAAAACAATTGCATGTCAGTAGATTTGTAAGAGAAATAGACCTTCCCGGTTAAAATTAAAATCAATATGTAATACCGGAAAAGCACAAGATACGAAATATTTTTTCTGGAAGAGTTTAGAACAGAGATTAAACGTGAAATCGACCCAAATTACGTTAAGTCGGAAAAAAACAAAACAAAAAACAAAAACAAACAAAAAACAAAAAAATCAAAAAAAATAAAAACACAAAAAATGATTAATTAAATTATTAAACTAAAGATCTCAATTATTCAGAATCATGTCCGGTTTCAAGATAGTTCAAGTTTATAAATTTTCACAGTAATTTGAAACAGAAATACGAAAATAGTGCCTCTCCCCCAAATTTCATAAACACCGATGGGACGGACCACACTGTGGAATAACAGAAGAAAACAATAAGTCTGACGAGAGTCCAACCTCATCAATATTTTAATGATATAAAGTTTAAAATTGTTTAGTTGATGTCGAAACAATTGTAACATACACATATGATGTAATCCTTTATCTTGCTTTGGTTTTTGCAAGTACATATGAATACACGATTACAGTAGCTAAATAAAGGCCATCTAGAACATATGCTGTAGAACGGAGAAAAAAGGCCAAAGACCCTTGTGTTTTGATTACGTTATTTCAATGGCAGGTGCTCGTCTTAACTCCAACCTCTGGTCCCCCCTCGCCAATCTTTCACGAAAAACACCCGTCTAGCTGAATCCACTGTCAAAAGTTTCCCCCACTCTTTATCTGTGCCTAAATCAAAACGCGGATTCCATGAACAAAGCTTCTTTCTTAGAACTGCACGCCTGTGGAACTCTGTTCCATCTACCTGCTTCCCACCGGACTACAACTTGGATGTGTTCAAGTCCAACGTTAACAAATTCCTAATGAACCGCCCCCTTAAGTAAACACTTCATCAAATCTCCACACTAACGTAATGTACTTGCAATAACCCTTATCCCTGAGTGACTTCCGGGCCTTGATAAGTGGTGATCACTGTGTAAAAAAAAAAGTTAATCATGTTGCTTAATATTTCAGTCAATTTACCTGGCTTAATTTTTATTGATGTCTGTACTAGTTAATAGATTTAATATATTAACCCTTTGGGAAATTTTTCTAATATATATATATATATATATATATATATATATATATATATATATATATATATATAGGGTGACCCAAAAAACTGGCCCTAACTCTAATTAGACCCTTTTCTTAGTGTTTTGTCCGAATGAAATGAAACTTTGGTCATAACTAGTTTATTATATTCAAAACATCACATCAAAACACAAGGGTCTTTGGCCTTTTTTCTCCGTTCTACAGCATATGTTCTAGATGGCCTTTATTTAGGTTTTTTCTTTTTGGTCACCCTGTATATATATCATCCACATACAGTACTGTTTCGTTGTATCACAGCTCATCAGTGCGGCTAGACATTCCTCAGCCGTGGATCAAACCTACAACCGACAAGATATATAGTCTCTGTGTATACGGAGCGGTCTCTCCTAAACGAAACTACCAATTCTTAATCTAAAGTCTTGAAACCTGAGATATGGGGTGCTTTCACATGTGGAACAAATTCATTTTAGTTTTCAGCCAGAAAAAAAAATTGCTAAAGGTCCAAATTGAAAAAAAAAGAATTGAGAAAGCGTAAGTCGACTTAATTAGCTTCCTCCACACATGTGCAAATATACATTTATAAGTGTTACTGCTTTAACATTTAAAGCTTTTATATCCGTGTGTCTTTAGGTTATGTGCTAGTGAATATCGCTATAGACCTAAATATTTTCGTTTCGATTCTAGCTGATGGTATCTAAGTCATATATTTTTTAATCTATTGAAATCACCGCTTTATATTAGGTACAATATAGTAATCAATAGAATACAAGTTCTATAGCAATAAATACGAAATCTGCATGAATTAAAATATCCCATTAAAGCGTATTTTGTTGTTGTTTTATCCAATGGCAGTAGGCGCAGGTAAAACGTGAACAAATTCGATTACCAGAGTTCTCAGTCCGCCATTGCAGCAACCAGCTTAGTTCCCGCCAGACCTCTTCAATAATGGATTTCAGTGTTACACATGGACGTCCAACTCTCTTTTTTGTAGGAACTTTCCTGCCGGTTCATCATGGCGACTAATATCGCCGGCAAGTACTAGACGTCTCTATCTCACAATATTGTTGTTTTCTGGGTGACTTTTCCAGTATATGTTGTAGGCTAGTCGAAGCATTCTTGTATATTTACTATCGAGATCTTTTCGGCGCGATACGCTTTGCGTTCATGATTCTGAGCTATAAAGAAAACTTGACTCTATGCAACCTTTGAAGACATTGGTCTTGGTTTCTTTCTTAATAAGAGATTTCCATACTTTAAAGAATTAAGTGCACTCTATGGTAGCGCGATCTTAATATGCATATCATATCATAGAAAAACGTGAGAGCGTATTTTACTACTGGGCAACGCCGTAGGCATGCTAGTAGATATATATTTCTGGTATCTAAGGTACTTAAGCTTTTATGCATTTTTATTCTAATAGCATTTACATGCTAGTTAACATGTCGCAGAATGGATCTTGTAATCCTAAACTTATTAATAGTTTATCTTTTATTTTTATTTTTTTAAATCTATTTTTTTCATATATTAGTAACAAATAGTAACCGTATTATTTTACATTTTGTTCATCCTTATAAAAATGAATTCGCTTTTGTCATCATATCATTTTTAGAAGTGCTTAGTCTGCGATAGGTTAAAGTTAATATCTTTTCGTTCCGGGAATTTAAACTGTATTCTTTATTTTTATTTTTGCATTTTTTTATTCAAAGCTTCTTTAGTATATACTAGTGAGGGGTACCCAGCGTTGCCCGGGTGTTTGGAGGTGTGTGTGTGTGTGGAGGGGTAAAAATAAAGTAAGTATGAGGATCGAACCTGAACCCTTGAGGTAAAGTTGTAAATTAAAGTGTGAAAAAAAAGTGCGACGTTAACCATTGCCCCACCGCGAGATGCTAACGGAAACACGTTTGAATTTATTTAATTACTTGGATTTAGCAGGTGCCCGTTTTAATGAGTTAATGAGGTCAAGTTTGACTGCGGGATGGTATTCATTTACTGCTGAACGCTTTTTTTTTTTTTTTTTTTCCAAGATGTTATAGGAAAAAGACTAACCCACATGCAGCGAGCGACTAATATTGAATATTTATCTTCCCGAAATCGAGCAAGTTAAATAGACAGGCGAGCTTCGTTGTTAACTGTGAGATATTACGATTTATATGTGATATAAAAAGTTTTAAAAAGTTGTGAAGCGAGCGACCGCTTCTCTGAAAAAAACCTTTTGTTGACATACAGAAAAAGCGAACACACACATACATACATACATACATACATACATACATACATACATACATTTTCGCTTATATATATAGATATATATATAATGAGAAAGAGCTATGGTAAAATAAATATTGAAAAATGTTTAAATCTTAAAAGAAAAAATGAATATATATTTTAAAGGGAATATTCTTCTATAGTATCGGTCTATGGTGTAAGTACCATATTTACTATTCTAGTAAGATCTATATTTTGAACAAACCATTGCGCATGCGTGGTTAGTAATGGCAGGCTCACGGGTTCATTCGTCTCCCCTCTGAAGTATCTTCCATCATCACGCAGCGTGCAGTATTTCACTTAAAGATGGACACTGGAAATCGATAACGCAGCATTCGACCTTTTCTAATCTTTCTATCATTGAAAATAAGAAATATGAAATCGATTCTCTTTATAAAAATCCGTTGCATCCGTATGCGTTCCTTGACGTATGCAGATACATAAATGAATAATAGGTTTTGTTTTCTCTTGATGATTCGTATATGTGGCACTTCATATGTACGGTATCTTTTGAAGGAAAGACGCCAGAAACATAACCACGCAAAAAATGTCTATATATAGATTGGTATGGAGGTGTACATCCGTGTTTACGCACACCCTCTAATTCGTCCCCTTTCTCTCTCTCTCTCTCTCTCTCTCTATATATATATATATATATATATATATATTTATATATATGTATATATATATATATATATATATATATATATATATATATATATATATATACTAAAGAAACATTGAGTAAAAGAAATGTAAAAATAAAAATTAAGAATGCAGTTTAAATTCTCGGAAAATAAAAGAAACTAAATTTAACATATCGCAGACTATAATTACAAATCAACTAAACCCCATCCCTACACTGTAGAGATACCTTGGTGTAAGAAAGCCTTTTACTCCAATAGTTTCTTTCCCAGAACTGCTAGACTTTGGAACTCCCTTCCGGGATTCTGCTTTCCCAATTGTACTGACATGCAGAAGTTTAAGTGAACAGACATCTTGCTGCTCAACTCCCTTCATAATATCCCTGCAACTTATGTCCCTGATAGTAGCACTGTGCTTGGTTTGGGTGAAAATTGAATTATATATATATATATATATATATATATATATATATATATATATATATATATATATATAATAGTGAAATGATCATTGTTAATTTAATAGAATTTTGTTCGCTTTTAGGTACACGACAAATAAAAAAAAATGTATTTACAGTAGTGATAGCTAGACGAGTTCTTATTATGAATATTTTACAACGGGGGAAGCTCAGAGTACTGTCCTAAACAGTTAATGAATAAAGTTGAGAAAGGCTAGTGATGTCTTTTCTTTGTAAAAAACACATTAAGGATTTGATTGTAAATAAAATTTTGTACTTTATCAAGGTAATGAAAGAAACATGGATAGATGTCACCAGATGGTCTCAGAATATGATCTGGCACATCAGTGGTGAGATCAGAAAGAGGATTGGGTCTATAATTGATTTTGGGGGCACGTGTGTGTTTCAGACTTCTGCCTATACAAGAACTATTCTTATAAAGAAAAGTAATTTTATATTTTAAGGAAATTTCCAAATATTTCATGGTTATAATATGAGATAAAACTTTGTGTCACTGTATCAAAGACCTCCGTAGGATATTAAGGATTCCTTCAGTCTTGACAGACTATGTATTCCCACTGCAAGGGTGCCTGCGCGTAAAAATTTTGTGGCAAGAGTTGCGCAATTCCCCCTCCCCCCCATGAGTCGACATTGTTGAATATCAGTGGGAAGTAGAGGTTCAGGACGACTGGAAACAATGCCGAGATAACCAGAAAGCACATACAGTGCCTAGAATTCTCAAATGGTTACCCACCTTGTACTAGCCAGGCTTAACGTTGCTTAACTTCGGTGATCTGACGAGAATCGGCGTGTCAACGTGATTATGCCGTATATATGTAGGATATTACAGTCAGTACATCAGATGTTGATATTGCAGGACAAATTGCTTGTCACGAATTGTTATGAAAAGAGACAGACCCGAGTAAGTAAGAAAGAAAAACTAGTTAAGTTTGAAAATGATATTAGGAAAAGGCTAGAATCGAACCCAGTAGGCAAGTGTTAAAAGATAATAGATATTGAACTCCTAGGAATGCAGAACGATTGGCATTGTTCTCGCAAATAACTAAATATTAATTATGTCAGAGATAGAGTGATTGTCCATTCTTTTAGAAATTAGTAGATATTAAATATGTCAGTTAAAAGATGGACAATACGAGTTTATAAATAATAATTAAAATAGGTTAGCTATTGAACAATTAAAATTGGGAATTCTTTGTTTGCCAAAAATGTGTTTGGACAGACATATGTAAAATTATTCACGTGGAACAGCGTGGCTCTGACGTCATAAAGAAGGGAGATTCTTAATATATCGAGACAGGGTTCGGAATTAGAGACAATCAGAGAATCACAGTCACAGTGATAGAGTCAGATAGAGACGAGAGTTGGACAGCGACTTAGTTAGAGCTGATGTCCCCAGAGGCCAAGGGGAGGAGAGTATAGCATGTAGTCATACAAGCTTGAATTCCTGAGTCATCAATCAGCCGGCTGATGAATAAAAATCACCATCTATATTTTGTAACTGTTTGTCTTCGTGTCGTCATTCCAATAACTGAAAAGGTAAATATGTTTTGTCTATTATCATCATCTTAAATGAACTTTGCATAACTTCCCCCTCAAGTAATGTCCCCTCTTCCATCATATGTGAAGTATCCCTCTTCTGAAGAAAAAGAACTGTATTACACATTCATTCAATGATGAATTCGCATCTCTCTCAGCTCTGTTATAAATGTCTCTATCTATTATATATATAAATGTCATTATCATCCCCTGTTCTAAGTTCCCTGGTATATGTTGTCTCCGATATATACACACTCCAATATGGCGCTGCTACACAACAGAAGTAGATTACTTTTGCTGAGGTCAGTGATGAATTTTTCATTTATTATCTATTCAAAATATTTACTCATGTCTCAAATCTGCCTCGATAAAGATAAGTAAGATCGATTGCTGGCATTGATAAATATTGAAGAAACAAACAAAATTTTGCAAGCTTTGTAAGGATATGAGCTAGTTTCCGCTGAAAATTCTGAAGTACAATTATTGGAATGTTGTAAACAGCAGTTGCCTTGATAGCATTTTGATATTTTGGGAACATCTCCGGAAGATGTATGAATGTCGCGCAGAGTATTTTAATTCATATTGAGAATTCTGGAAGTAAGTGACGCTGTTCGTAACTTAGAATTAAAGTTATTTAGCAACAAGTATGACGTAAGAAGATCATCCTTCGTCAATTGATGATAATTGAATAAAATATTTTACACTCTTATTTCAAAGTTTTACATATTGTATCACTTAAAAACATTTTTTTTTATTCAATTTTCACTCCAAACAAGGCACAGTGCCACTTTGAAGCAGGGGCTACTATTAGGGACTTAATTAGCGGGGTCATTATGAAGGTAGATGAGTAGAAAGATGTTTGTTAACATTACACTTGAACTTCTGCATATCAGTGCAGTTGGGAAAGCAGAATCCCGGAAGGGAGTTCCAAAAGACCCGCTGTTCTGGGGAAGAAACTATTCGAGTAAAAGGCTTTCTTGCACCTAGGGATCTCTACTGTAAAGGGATGAGACTTAGTAGCTTGACGGGTTTGTCGGGGGTAGTTACGTCGGGGAGGTACAAGTGTTTGCAGTTCGTCAGAGCATTCACCATTAAAGTATTTGTAGAACAGGCAGAGGGATGCAACATCTCGTCGATGGGACAGAGGCTGAAGCCTAGATGACAGTTCAGGACCTATCAGGTTGGCGACTCTCTTTTGAACCCTGTCCAGGAGCGAGAGACAAGCAGCAGATGCACCAGCCCAGATGTGACAACATTACTCCATACATGGGCGAATGGTGGCCTTATAGAGGTATAGGATACTGTCAGGCGTAAGTAGTTTTCTAGCACGGTAGAGGGAGCCAACCTTTCCTGCAGCAGCCTTGGCAATGCTCTCAATGTATCTATTCCAGTTCATATTCCCTGTAAACGTTAAGCCGAGGAGTTTAAAAGAAGTACTTTCAGGCAATGTGTTCTTGGCCATTGCTATTGGTGGTAGAGAAGGTTTCTTGTAGTTATTGAAGGAAACAAGCTTAGTCTTAGCAGCATTGAACGTGACCAACCATTTTTGTCCCCATTCCACTACAGATTGGAGGTCATCCTCTAGTGTTTCTGCCATTTCCTTGGATATGTGTTCATTTGTTTTCCCCTCATATCTGTTCTAGAGAGTTGTGTCATCGGCAAATATACCCATCTCCGAAACAATTTTATCAGGGAGGTAATTTATGAATATCAGGAATAATAGAGGTCCAAGGATAGACCCCTGAAGTACTCCCGCATTTATGTCAGATTGTTTAGATGTACGACCGTCGAGGACAACTTTGATTTTTCTATTACTTAAGAAGGATTTAATTACATTATGAATTCTTCCAGTGATTCCATATGATCTAATTTTCCTTAGAAGACCATCGTGCCATACCTTGTCAAAAGCCTTAGATATATCAAGGGCCACCACTCTACCCTCCCCTGTTTTGTCCAATGAACGGTATATACGTCCAGAAACTACAGTTAAGATATCTGCTGTTGAACGGGCTTGCCTGAATCCATATTGTTTGTCAGTCAGAAGTTTAGCAGCTGTTAGGTGCTGGACTAGGGCTTGATTAACTAAGGACTCAAATATTTTGGCGAAAAGTGGGAGGAGGCTAATGGGGCGATAATTTAGTGGGTCAGTTCTTTCACCAGAATTCTTGAAGACTGGTACCACAGAGGCGGTTTTCCAGCAGTCGGGAAAGTAAGATTCGTTAAGGCATTTATTGTAAAGTTTGGAGAGAACTGGAGCAACCTCGACAGAGCATTTTTTTTAATAGCACAGCCGGGATGAGATCTGGTCCACATGCTTTTGAGGTGTCTAGGTTTTTTATAATAGCATAGATAGAATAGAAGGGGTGATTTTCAAATCGTCTAGTATAGCGTCTGTTCGCAGAGGAAAATCAGGGAGTGAGTGGTGCACCGAGTTCAGTGTGGAGTTTGAGGCAAACTGACTGGCAAGCAGATTAGCCTTGTCAGTTGCCATGCAAGCAACCTCATGATTGTTTGATAGTGGGGGAATAGTTGACTGTCCATTATTTACTACGCTGTTGTAGATTTTCCAAAAATCCCGGGTTCCTAATTTCTGTGCTTCGATAAGTTTTCTGGTGGTTTCAGAGTAATCTGTCTTAGCTGTCTCTATCACTCTCTTACAATTATTTCTAGCTTCTATAAACTTCTGTTTATTTGAGCTGGACGTATGTCGGTTGAATCTGCGGAACGCATGCTGGCTTTGACAAATGGCAGCTGCACAAGCAGAAGTAAACCATTGGGGAGAGTGGGGCTTGCTATAGAATTTCCGTGCGGGAACATGTGCTTCAATTGCAGTTTTGAACCATTCAGTGGTCTCATTTGCACACTGTTCCGCTGGAAGAGTAAAGATATTTTGCCATGGGGCATCTCTGATGAGCTCTCTGATGGCTTCCCAATCAGCCTTTTTGTAATACTTCGTTGTTTTGAGTAGTGGGTCTTCAGTTTTAGGGCGAGAATTTAGGCTGATTTCTACCATTATCACAGCGTGATCAGCATTCCCGAGTGGGCTGTGGGCATTTGTTGTACAGCCATTGGGAACCGTTATCAGAAAGAGATCTAGAAGTGAGGCATGTTGATCTTGCTGGTCTGGGAAACGTGTCGGAAATGTAACCAACTGAGATAGGGAATGGGATATAGAGAAGACTTGTTTCTTTATGATGTTGTAGAACAATGGTTCTCAACCTTTTGTTAATCATGACTTTCTTTTCTTTTTAATGTATTTTGATGAACCCTTATAGCTTACTTTATTTTTCAGCAATGTAAAGAAACCCAAAGAACATATATCAACAGTTTATATTGAAGGAAAACTGAACCAGTATTTACGTTACATGTACCATGGGATCCACATGGACCCCAGTTGAGAACCATTGTTGTAGAATAATCTGTTCTATACTAGGATGCCCCAAAATACACATCGAATGAGTAAGAATAGAACTTAGTTTTTATGAGCAATTTTCGCACAATTTGGTTGGTAATTAAAGTAATTTAAAATTATTTTTGTGTTTGAATTAGGAAATAATGTCTATATAAATATTATAATGTGAGTTTTTGGTTATTTCATAGTCTACGTAATGCAGTCATAAATTATTATTATCTACAACACATATCTTAAGATTATCTTCATACTATAATATCTGTATCTTATTTAATAAGCTGGATCTTTCTTGTTAATCAATTGCGTGTCATTAATTTTTTAAAACTATCCAACCAACCATAAATAAATGAAACATAAATGGAATTTATTTGAGAAGCAATTAAACACTTGTCACTCTATATATTACATTGCACAAAATAAATATCGTCATATAATCATGAAAATGATTATTTTCAGCAAAATGTACTACTTACGTTTACTGGAAAGAAGATTGGAGGCATGTGTTGTTGCTGGTGTTCCAACCGACAACGATGTCCCTCCCTTGTTTACACCCTTCCAATAAAGTGTTATTATATACAGACACACATCAATGCATAATAGAGAACACTATACAATCACAGATCACAACACAGGAAAAACGAGCATAAATATTATATGTACTGTCATAAATATACATTAAACGAACCACATATCAGAATGTCTAACACACATAAGTTAATAGAGACTCGTTAGATATACATTGACAATATTGTTATACAAACCTACCGGTTAAATTGCAGTATGTTACCAATAACCAAAGTCGTTGGTTCTGATTGGTTAATAATTAAAAGCGATTTTAAATTACTGGACTGTTAAAATGGTCAAATCACCTGCCGATTGACAGTTAGTGATGGGGACAGCAAAGGTATGTGTCAACCAGTTGATAAAACACCACGAGCGATTTTTTCTTTTTTCGTTTTCGCTTTGTGGATACTTTTTTTTTAAATCCTGTTTTCTTTTGTTGAACTTTATTATTTATTTAATTATTTTTCATATAAAATGACTACATTTTATTAAATGTTTAATTTCCAGTTTCTAAGAATTTAGATAATTAATTCTCTGGTGAGCATTAACGCTTTACCTTAGTGAGTCTTATTAATACTCGCTCGGCTACGCATTTTAGTAACTAAAGATAACATAAGCTCAATGGTTAACCATTGCTCTAAACGAGTGTGTGATTATCGTACTCCAGGATTTTAAGATCTTGTCATGCCGTGCGAGAGCGCAGACACATCGACATACACACTTCGGACAACATTAGTATTAAAATAATACAAAAGTGTGATTTAATAGAGAACGAATTTGAACTCAGCACCCCAAAATAAGCTTAGATCACTTCTGACATGAAATGGTAGTAGAAAGTTGAGTTGTATTATCGATTTTTAGAATCTTCTACGAGTTCAAATTATTACATTAACAAATAAATGTGGAAATATACGTCCGAAAAACTCACTATCCATCATATGAAACAAGGTGCAATTCCAATATAAATACCTAATGCTAAATATATTCGAGTAGGTTTTACATTTTTGTTTTGTGTCCGTGTGTACATTAAAGTTCAATATTTGTTTAAAACAACCATTAAGTAAATAAGCATCCAACAGCGTTACTAAACAAGATCTTCTTCCCTCTTTACCTGATTTCCATGAACTGTAAAAGATCAAATGTACAATTTGTTTTCGGAGAAAAAAATTCTTCTTGTTTCATATTCTATTTTTGCTTTTTATTTTTGCTGATTTATTTCTGTCTAATTCCTTTCGTCCAAACCATCTCATTAGTTCTGAAAATGTGTACTGGTAACTATTTCAAAAATTAGAAATATATAAGTAAATACGGAACTAAGAAGAAATAGCATAAAATGGCAGCATCCAATTAAAACTTCATGCTTATAAATATTTTGATTTTTATATTCTATAAAAACATGAAAGGCAACAGAGAAAAACAGTAGTCATGAAATGTATGGTCTATTTCTACAGTTCATATTGAACTTGTTATAATACCTCTACAAGTAAAGGTTTATTTAAATGATACATACTTATACCCCTCCAAGTAAGGGTTAATAGAAATGAGACATAATGAAACGCTTCCAAGTAAGGGTATATAATAATGAGGCATACTCCTCAAAGTAAGAATTTATAATAATAGAACATACTTATGCCCTTTAAGTAAAGGCCAATAGTAATGAACCATACTTATACATCTTCAAGTTAGGGTTAATAGTCATGAAAATACTATATCCCTTCCTATTGAGGGTTAATAGTACTGTGAAATATATCCCTTCAAGTAAGGTTTAATAGAAAGTAGACACACTTATGCCCCTCCAAGTAAAGGTAAATAGTAATGAGATAATTTTACTTCTCTAAGGTTACCTTTATATACTTACTAGCATTTCAGCCGGCATTGCCCGGGTGTTTGGAGGTGTATGTTGGGCAAAAAAAAAGGTCAATTTTTTAAACTTTGACCGCTGATATGTCCCCTTAACATTTATTGTTTGCGGCTCAAACCAAGTTATTAAGTTAGATCCATGTAGAAGGAACCTATAACTAAAATTTCAAGTGTTTAAACCCAAAATTGTCGGAGGAGTTTGGTAGAGTTCTCAAAGGTCATATCTTTGAACTTTGACTCCTTAACAGTCAAATTTCTGCCCGAGAAACGATTACAAAGATTTTCCCAAATCTCAGTACCCTGTATATCAAATTTCGAATTTCGAGTCTGTAGACTTAAAATTGACAGAGTTATAGCGTAGGGAAATGTACACAGACACACACACAGATACACAGATACACAGATACACACACAGACACGTTCACTTTTATAGATGTATAGATTACATACTTATACCCTCCAAGTAAGAGTTTATGGTAATAAGACATATTTATACTCCTCTAAATAAGGTTTATTAATAATGAGATATACTAAAGATCTGAAAGTGCCAAAGAGTAAGCTTAAAAATACATTAATAGAGCAAACATTATTTACTGTAAAGATTATGTGGAAATCGAGATGACATGAAGTTATGAATTTGGCAACAATATAATTCTCTGACACCAATTAAACGCATACAATGTCAGCACGCAGTAAAGTATTCATACGTATAAACATGTTGATTTTTACATTTTCTTACAAAATATACACAACACAAACGCATAAAGTCATAATGGAAATGGACTTTTTTGAAATTGTTTTCATTACCATCTCTTTCACTGACAAGGTACAAGTTATACTGAAAAAATAATTGTATTTATGGAGATAATTTTAAATATTTATACATATAACCATATACGTACTTGACTATAAAACCCATAGTTCGAGGTTCGAGCCCTAATACAGTCAAGAGCAGCGAAACACGTACTCGTAGAGTATTGTTAATAAAAATAGGGGCGATATTTCTCAGGGAATATTAATTCCTTATTCTACGAGGTCGGAGACACTAATACCGAATATTTCATTATCGCTAAAAACATCAACAACATTAACTTTAAAAGCGATTAAAAATAACAAATAATATCAGCAGGGGTTCGTAGTGTAACGGTATACACACTCGACTATACAACCGATAGTTCGAGGTCCGGGCCCTAATAAAGTCAAGCTAGGCTGATGAACTGTAGAGCAGCGAAACACGTCTACTTAAAGTACTGTTTAAAACAGTAAAATAAAAATAATCTAATATATAAAACTACTTATGTCTGTCTGTCTGTCCCCATAGTTTCACACTCTATCTTTTCCGAAACTAAAAGTAGCAGAGCGGCGCTAGGGGCCTCAAATGATTGGATTTTTATGGACCGTTCTTTTATGGGTCTTTAGCCGGTTAAAATAGCTTTTTAAGGGGTTAAAAAGGGGTCAAATTTGAAATAAATCGTTATGAATTTTGTACATACATCTTAGTTTACTTTTCATCGGTTCACGTTCGTGTCACTTTTGTACAATAATAATGTCACTAGCTTTGAATGCTAGGGTTTTGGTTTCGCTTCTAGCTGATGGCAACACTTCTTTTATTTTACTTTTGAAATCACGACTCTAAAATAACATATACTAAATGTGGACAAATTAAAATAGCATATTAAAGCGTATTTTACGGCCGGGCAAAGTCGGGCGCCCCCTCCCAGTAGTATGTATTTATTTGTTTACGTCCTAAAAAAGTATTTTTAGGGAATACTAATTCCTTGAGACGCTATTACCGAATATTCCAGACCCATTCTTGAATTTATACTGAAAAATATTTTAAAGTATATAACTATTATGATATCGAAATCCAAATATCGAATATCCAAATTATTTCAAATAACAAGCTCAGTGAAGTCATATTCCCGGCTCCAGAGCGTATATACTGGTAATTTGCATCTCAATAACCAAAGGAAAAATCAGCCCACAATTTTCTTTTGATTTCTTTATTTTTATTTCGTCGAATACCTATATTTTCTATTTTACTGCCTTGTACGTAGTTCGCAACACATAAGGGAAACAATATATTCCTTAGTTTTTTTGGCTGCTCTTCAGAGGCAATCAAATATTAATAAACTAAAACAGGCACAATATTCCAAAATAAGATAAAAAGGTAGAAAAGTGCTTAAAAATAACACAGAAAGTAACAGGCAGCCGTAGCCGAGATTGAACTCACTACAGGACTATCAAGGGTATTTTTATCGTGACGCCATCACTAGATGGGTTGCCTACCACAGCTTAAGAGAGGCCCATCTACCCTCGAGAGAAGGATATATCGCGCCAGTTACCTCGCTGTACATACAGCGCATCGCCTTCCCAAATGGTCACCAATCTGGTACTGGCCAGTCCCGACATTACTTAACTTCGGTGATCTGGCAAAAACCGATGTGTTAATGTGGTTTGACCGTATAAAAAAATAAGAACAGCAAGTCAAGTCAATAACCTGAAAAACTCACTTTAAAGATGATAATGAGAGAATCTCTCTAAAATAGACATCTCACGCGTATTAGTATTATTATTACTTATAATGTGTTCTAACTTACTATGTGTTTTCATACGGCTCTTTGCCAAAATTCACTCGCTAAATGGTGATGGAACATGGTTAACCAAAACATTTTATTTTATGTACACAAAGAATGAAACAAATTTCTTTACAGTAGTGATATATAACAACAGCTGAAGGCACTAATGAAGAGTATTCTACCTATGCTTTTATAATTTAGTACTAAGTACTGAAAACACGTAAAAGTGCATTCACGGAAGTAAAAGCATTCTCGTTCTTCACTAACGCAACAAAACTTTATCTGAATTATCTGAACTTTATCATATTTATCTGAAAACAACAACAAAAAAAAAAATGTCCGAAAAAAAAAAAAGAGGCTTTTCACATGCGTCTGATTAATAAAAGCTTCCGGTTAACAATCATAGGCGAACTATGTGTACAAATGTATAACTAAGTTACTGATCATTATTTTCTGTCGCTTAAAAAACAACTCGTAGAGGAATTTACACTAAAACCCAGCCTATGTACTGATCGACTTATATTAGAATACATTAGTGAACTTTGCTTAATGGAATTGGTAACCATGCAGTTAAGATATGAATATGCGAGGTAAGGATTAATATGCAGAAAAAATAAAAACTATACGCAAAATGCACCGTTTCCCAACACACACACACACACACACACACACACACACACACACACACACACAATACACACACACACATATATATATATATATATATATATATATATTCAGGTTAAAGGTATTCAGGAGATGAAACTTATGAATTAAAACGAGGTTATTAAGAGTGCTCAATAAAAAAGAGCCAAATATATAATTTTAATTTATATAGACAGGTATTATATACTCGCTACACTACACATGCTAATGTTTCGGAGCAAATTGGTTTATTAAAAAAAAAAAACAACTGTTCCTCATCAGGCGAGAGAAATAAAGTTTATATCTGCTATTCAATTCATCTTTTATTTTTTTTCAAAAGATTTTTTTAAGAAAAGATAACTATGAACAGACGTCATGACATTTAAAAATAAATGTTTAAATTTCACCGATATTTCTCGCGATTAAAGTTGGCCAGGTTGTTTGTGCCTTGCTAACAGAGTCAGAGATGGCTTCATGGCCGGGTTCGAATCTCCCAACCGGTGGTAGTCGTGACACCCGGCACTGATGAGTCCCTAAAGGATAAAACAATAGAGTCTGTAGGTATTAAAAAAATATATATTTATCAGTTTTGCTTAGTTAAATATGCACTCTTTGATGATATATATATATATATATATATATATATATATATATATTATCAAAGAGTGCATATTTAACCAAGCAAAACTGATCAAGGTAAGAAAAGCTGAACACTATTAAGAGGAGCAAACAATAATATTTAATGAAAGATGAGGAATAAAAGTTATATTTAAAATAATAATAAAAGCAAAAAATAATAAAATATAGAACAATGGGTAAGGTTAAAGGGGAAAATTAAGAAAAATGCTAAATGCTTCTAATTAGAAGAAACAGTCAGAATTATACAAAATGCAAATATAGAAAACAAAACTGGCTTTATGACATCTATACATGAAAAGAGAATGAAAGATTAGGATTATCTGGTAAATAGTAATTAAATATATATATATATATATATATATATATATATATAAGGGTAAATCGAAAGGGTAGTATATACGTAAGTAATAGTGACATAACGGAGATAATTAAAATGAGCAAATGGTGAAAGAAAAAAGGGAAAGTAGTGGAGAAAGAAGGGAGAGGAGATAGAAACACTAAATAGGAGATACGAATATATATATATATATATATATATATATATATATATATATATATATATATATATACACTAGCTGAAGTTCCCGATGTTGCCAAGTTGTATTGGATATATTTGTAATATTCCGTCTTCGTCCTTGGGCTTTATTTATAGACATGTTAAAATTAATTTTCATTGGGAATTGTAAACGCTTCAACTGAAATGGTATATCGGAAGAAATAATTGAAATAACTACAGTTTCACCCTTCAAATTTTCGGTTATTATAATGGCTTTCAGAACATTAGTTTTCAAATAGTTTATTGCTTACCGTGTGTTATTATACATTTTAGGTGAATCAAGAGTTCTTAATAATTGGATCACCTTCCTTCAATATCAAGTTATGGTGTGGCATCCCTGGCAGTTGTAGTGAATTCTACAGGAAATTCTACTGCCTGATCTTCATCAATAACACAATCAACGGATTGATAACTCTTGCAAAAGAATTATAATTGATACTATCAACAGCATCATTTCTAAAGGCCTAGATTGCTCTTTCACAAAGCAATCCAACATTACGGACATTTTGAGTAGTATTTGGGAAAACCTTAGTCACAATGTTACTAATTGGATTTACCGTCTGGTCACATTGTAATTTATGCAATGCCAATAAAAAGTAAGTGATCTGAGAAAAGTGCTTCAGAGTGACCATCAAATAAATGTTTCCTCATAATAATATTTTCAAAAAAAGATCAAACAAACAAAAAACATGGTTATCATGCAGTATTGTAGAAGTGCCAGCTTTTATATCACATTCAAATGGTAAAAAAGAATTCTGGACTGAATGAAACCTTCGGTTTCCAATGACAGCATAATTTTGTTTGACAGAAAAACCACTTATGGCAGACTATAACGTTTTGTTAGACTTATCTCTCGTTTTTACCATACTAAGGGTAACTTATACTAATATCATAATTAAATATTAATAATGTGAAGTTATGGTGTGGGATTATTTCAGAATACGATGTAAAAGAATGGAATTATGCTTACAATATTGTAATGACTTGGCAACTGCCGCTTGGAACTTCTATTGCCGCTGGGTGGATAAACATAAACTTTATAAAAATTTATTGTTTTTGAGCAAATTCAAATTTTATTGAATTTCATTAAAAAGTAATGAGTAAGAGAATTTCTATATTATTTTAATTGGAATTCATTTTTGAGATGAGTATTATTTATATTAATTTTTATTTATTGCGGACTATTATTATCATCTTTCTTAGTTGCTGTTTCACGACGTTTCGGCCAACCACCTGACGAAGGTCAGAGGAATAGTTGGCTGAAACGTCGTGAAACAACAACTAATAAAGATGAGAATAATAGCCCGCAATAAATAAAAATTAATATAAATAATACTCATAACAATATAATATATATATAATATAAATAATATATATACCATTCGGTACGGACCCGACCATGGAAGATCAGATAATAAATAAACGTGGATTTATAAGATCAAAAAATCCAACCTTGATCGTCCTTCGGGGCCTGTGGCGCAGTGGATAGAGAAGAATCTCTACGGTTCCAGATGGATATTGTCTGAAGATAGCGGTTTCAATTCTACCCAAAGCCGGCCAGAGGCTTACTTGGCCAAAACGTGGTGAGACGACCAACAACTACGGATGGCAGTGATTGCTGAGAATGCAGTTAGGAGATTCGAAATTCCTATCCGTCGCGGTTACCACCTGACGAAGGCCAGAGGAATAGTTGGCCGAAACCTCGTGAAACAGCAACTAATAAAGATGAGAATAATAGTCCACAATAAATAAAAATTAATATAAGAGAACTTCTGTCTATGTTTGAATGATTGCTTTCGTGTCAATCTTTCATTGGTTGATTTCACTCGTGGAGGTTTTTGGATTGTAAATGTCGACTGTTAAAGGTCTTCGGGCATGGTTAACATCAAACTTAAATTTGGGTCTGATAAGTCGTTTACCAGATCGAAAACACATATCTTCCGTAAAAGCAAATGTAATCCATTGCAGCCATTTTGCTTTTACAGCCGTGTAGTTAGTAATGCGCATGAAAGCAGACGACAAAACAAATATTTTCACCCCCAATGGAAAAAAATGGGGTGTTTATTCCGAAAGCTGTTCTTAACATAGGACATTTAGGGGTGTTTATTCCGAAAGCCGTTTTTAACATGCGGAGCTGTTTATTCTGAAAGCCGTCTTAACATGGGGAGATTGGGGTATATATTTCGAAAGCCGTTCTTAACATAGGCAGGTTTGAGGGTTTTATTTCGAACGTAATTACACGTGCGCATTACTAATTTCTCGGTTGTGAAAAAAGCCAGGGATGACATTAGCTTACACGGTGGATAGCCAATGTTTTCATATCTGGTGAACTACTTATCAGTCACAAATTCAACTGTAATATTCGTTGTCAGCATACCCTAAAACCTATAAAAGTCGACACTTACACCCCAAAAACCGTCATGAGTCTGAAATCAACCAATGAAAGGTTGACACGAAAACAATCATTCAAACATAAGTAAACCTACAAATTTCGGCGTTCTGAATGAAGCCAGACATGACTTCTGTTTCCGGGTTCGAACGGTAGTTAATGTAAAAACATACCGAAAAAATTGTATTTTAATCAGAGAGACGAATTATTTAAAAAGTGTTAGTGAAATTAATAATATTTTGTTCATGATTATTTATATTTTATTAGTAACGAACATTTCTATTTTACATTAAAATAAACCTAATAAATTTTGTGTTGTCATAATTTTCTTAAAAATATTTCAATTCAGTAAATGTGTAAGGAAAAATGGCAAAATTTATAAAAAAGTGACTTGGTACTATCAGCTGGAATCGAAATCAAAACATTTAGAGTTCCAGGTGTGTTTTCTGCCGATGTCGCTATCGAGAAGAACATAGTAAGATGTAAATATTATCACTCATAAAGAAGTAAAAATATTATCACTCAGAAAGAAGTAAAAATATGTCGGCCAGTTGAAATGAACATTTCACATTTCAACTTGCCGATATATGTCTGTACGCGTTATTTACCAACCCAAACAAAGATTTTACTCATTATAAACCATCCTTGGTGTATAATTACTATTTCCTGTAATTGTCAGTGTTATGTGATCAGTTGTTTAAGAGTTTACCTGTTAAATATTTATAAGCACATACATCTACTAATAATAATTTGATATTCTATCGTATAGTGAGATAGAGCTAAGTATATATATATATATGATTGCAACGTCTTGTCAGACGAGTGCCACTCCCTCAGACATTTAAAACCCATGAGCCCAAATGCCCGAGGGAGTATCTATACAAAGATGATGTTACAGAGTCTTAGCTTTGTACGACACCTAAGTCTCTCTCTCGGTTCAAAATGTTAAGATCCAGCAACAAGCAAGAGTAAGATAGCCAGCAACAAATTAAACTGCAGACCAGCTTAATGCGGGTACTGGTCTCCCGCTTTGTTTTTTAAATCAGAGATTTGCTTCTCCTAGAAAGGTTGCCTTCACCACGACTTACGGGAGCCCTCTCCATCCCAATACACATATACACACACACAAATATACACTGTGCTAGTTGGCCGTTGACCCAGAAAAAGAGTTCATTCGCCCTTATATATATACATATATATATATACTCTTTATTTATTTTCATATATATATATATATATATATATATATATATATATATATACTATTTTCATATAATCAGTAAAAACAAATAACAAATAAAGAGTACACCCTGCTCTACTTCAGTATTGAGCACTCTTGTATTAATCTCGTTAAACTTCATTGAATACTTAACCTCTTGAAAACAATAGTCTCATATTATATATATATATGTATATATATGTATATATATATATATATATATATATATATATATATATATATATATATATATATATTGTCAGAAATTTCTTTCCCACACGCCCAATTTCCTCCCTGCAGATAGCAAATGAAATTCCACAAAAAGCCATAACTTTAAAACTCAAATTTTATTCACAATGTATCAGAAATGAAAGTTCTGCAAAAACAGTGGCTGAATTTGCTATCCATACGCATAGAGCTTTTAGTTTGATTCCTCTTTGGGAATGTTAGTTCGGGTTTCCTTTTAGAAAGATCCGTATTGTAGATGGTGAACATGGTGTGAATGTTGGCGTCCAATACGCCATATTTGTGGACCTCGTTGTCTCTGGAAGAAATAGGAATAAATTCCTATAATCAAATATATCAAGCCAAACACATTAGAATATCCTCATTGAGTAGAATAAGTTCAGCAATTATGTTGTCTCTGTATTTACAGAAATGTCCTTCGTTCACCCACTGTTTAGTGTCCAAGAATATACAATCCTGGTACTCTAGACAGAGAGCCACTGTTGTGAGTCTGTTGTTTCCCGTGTTCATTCTCAGACTGAAAAAATAATATATGAATACAAATTGTCGCCAAGACATGATTTGGCGCATTCAAATTAAACCAATGACAGACCGGCTTACAAAACATGTAGGAGGCCAAAACAATATGACGGTTGTACGTGGAAAATTTCTCATAATATATATATATATATATATATATATATATATATATATATATATATATATATATATATATATTGTTGTTTTTTCAAGCGATACATACGGTTAATATTGGCTCCGCCTCGAAGCTCATTTTTTTTATTTACTTAGAAAGTCGCCCTTTTAATTTGTTTGGACGTATATAACATTTTTATTTATTTATTATTTTTAAAACAGTATATATATATATATAAATTATTTTTTACTGTAATAATTGAATACCTACAGACACTAGTGTTTCATCCTTTCGGGTATCTTCAGTGGAGAGTGTCACGATTAACACTAGTTGACAGATTCGAGCTGGGCAACACAAGCCATATCTGGCTCTATTAGCAAAGACCGTATCAAATCGGCTACCATTAACTGCGTGAAATAACGTTGAATTTAAACATTTTAATTTTTAATGTTCTTTACGTCAGAACAGTGATCTAATCGTTATACGATGATCTTTGCATAAGAGCTAAATTAACCGATTTAATTCAATATATATATATATATATATATATATATATATATATATATATATATATATATATATATATATATATATATCTTTATTCGATTGGCAAAATTTTAGAATAATTATAAAAAAGTGAACCATCGCGTAAATTCAATCAACTAAAAAAATGGAAACCGGGGTGAGGAAAAAAAAATAATATATATAATGGGGCAAGTTATATGTACAATTCAATAAAATAAATAAGTCGATTAAAAAACGATCGTTAAAATATACCCAAAGCGCTTTTCGTTCAGACAAACATTTTCAAGGGTCATAAGTCTGAAAATTATTATTTTTTTAGAATATTTGGTAGTGATATGGAATAAGAGCGGAGAGGAGGTTAAGCAGAAACAAAACAAAAAAAAAACCTGACTACCCAAATAATTCTAACTGAAGCCGGAGGTTTCTCTGCTTGCACAACCCCCCTACTTTGTGCAAGCAGAGAAACCTCCGACTTCAGTTAGAATTATTTGGGTAGTCAGGTTTTATATATATATATATGAATTAAAAATAAAACGATTTGAAACTGAGGAAAATTAGATTATAAAATGTTTCAAAAGTATTCAAAATAAATTTAAAAAATAATATAAAATAAAATAAAAATAAAATGATACAAGTTACAATGAAGTCTTTTGTTTAGAAAGCGAAAGAATATGGCAACCGTTTACAAATAAAAAAAGGTAAAACTTTGTATAGCGTCTTGCCTTGTTACAATCCTCATAAGCCCGGAATGTATTTGGACAGCATACCAAAATCCTTAGAATACTGGCAGAATCCCGTGAATTGATGTGAGAATAGAACTATCCAGGTGGGACTTCTCGAAACAGCAAGGTAATTACTGGAATTCCGAGAATTGGGAAGTTGCAATCCAATCAAGGTAAAGATTTCTATCGGGATATAAAATTTGGTGTATCAGACTTATATTAGACCACTTTTACAAAGGGTGATCAGTAAAATAATTACAAAAGCGACAAAGTTAAGTTCTTGTTTAATAAAATCCACGATGAAATCCGTAATCAGAACGAAGGCTGAGCACATCCAAAATACAAAAATCCGGATTTCAGATTCGATATTAGAAAAAAATATTTAATAGAACTTTGAAATCGATATTCAAAGAAAATTTTAAAAAACAATCGAAAAAGAGAGTGGAATTAAAGATAGGAAAATCACATAGCACTAAAACTGGAAATGGGCGATAAAAATCCAGCCTTTAAATTTAAAGGTTTATTAAATAACAAAAATATATGAGAGAAAAATTAAAACTTTGAAAGAAACTTAAGACGAGGAAGAGGAGAAAAAAAGAATAAGTGGCAAAAGAGAAAATAGGAGAATAGGAAAATAAGAGGGGAAATAGAAACAAGAAAAGACGATTCAGGCTATGAGGGGTTCTTAATGAAAGCTAGACGTGTAAGCAAATTACGACTGAATAAAAATGAATTAAAAACGATAACAAAAACAAGACATCGGTGCAGTGTTATGATGACTAAACTTATGCATTCAGGGCCTGAAAGATTCATCTCTCTGTTGCAGATATTGACAGTGTAATATTCTATAAAACAACCCCTGTTATGGTCCTGTACAAATCAGGATGCTCAAGAAATTCTGTTTTCAATACACAGCTGCTTAAACAATGTTAATATGTATTATTGAAAATAAAGATCGCATAAAAAACAGCTGGAAACGACTTGGATATCATTGTTTGTATGTTTTGAAAATAATTTAAACATATAAAAAACACACACACACACACGCGCGCACACTCATATATATATATATATATATATATATATATATATATTTGCATATATATATATATGCATATATATACTTAGCTCTATCTCACTATACTATAGAATATTAAATCATTATAGATTTGCAAGTTGATAGATCTGTCCATTTATCTAAAAGTATTTTTCTAATTAATATAAATTTCAATTATATATATACATATATATATATATATATATATACATATATATATATATATATATATATAAGTATCCTTCATTCTCTAAGAAATATATACGTATACACTAAACATGTTAGTCCATTAAAAACGGGAAATGTATAACCCGTATATGAAGAATGAGTGCTTGATGACAAAATGTAGAGTAAATGTGGTATTGTGATAAGTAATCCCAATTAACCTCTTTACTAATTTCTTACTATGCGTCGAAGAATATCAATATACTTAATTCGTTGCGCCTTATCATTACATATGTCTAAAATTTCAGCTAGATCGACTCTGTAGTTTCCAAGAAAAAATGGAAATGACAGACAGACAAACAGACAGACAGAAATAGGATATAGATATGTGTCTAAATAATTTTAAAATTATATATTTGGAGTTAGTCACAGCAAGCTTATAGCTAATTTTATCGGATTTTCAAGCAATTTTATTGATCAAATTTTGTTAATTGATTATACCTGGATCCATGGATACTGAGAATCCTTTTATGATAAAACACACTTTTGTGAACATTACATTTTCAAAGTTTTAAATTAAAATGCTAACTAACAAATCTAATGCGATTCTATATTTTTATTTTGCTAGTTATTTTCCTCTGAGGAAAAAAAGAGGCTTATTTTTAAAACTCCACGAATTAAGTTACCTTTTCTGTTTCGTTTTCTTTTTACAATACATTTGATAAATGTTAATTTACATAATTAATTCCCCTTATTTCATGATAGTTGATACTGTTGGCGATACGACCAGGTCTTAGTAGCAATAACAGCTAACGAGGTGACGAAAGCAGTAAAGGCTAATAAACATCAGCCGGCGAAAAATGGACTTTGATCAAGTTCGTTAAGGCTGGAGTCAAAGCACCGAAATAGAAGAATTAAAAAGCGAGTCTACTAATTTCCGCTAATCATTGATGATAGACTTGGAAATCTATCTGGCTTTTCTTAGACACATAGAAAGCACAACGCCATGTCCTGACTAATTGTCTACCTGCATACACAAAAAATAAAATAAATAAATAAAATCAAAGCATGACCTGGGAACTACCAACGTCATGGACGGAGTCCACCATATTAACAAACAAGAGAACAAGCTAAAATATTAAGAACTGGTCAAACAATGTCGCAAAAATGAGATCGGATACTCATTATGACCTTACAGAAGTTAGTTGCAAGGGTTTTACGGGACAGTCCTCCCGCAAGCGCTGACAAAAAAACAAGGCCTCATGCTCTAAAAAGAAATTACAGGTAAAGTGTAGCTGCGTCCAAATGGATTTGGCTAGAAGGTAGAAGGACCAAAACTGTGGGAAAAAAATTTCGTAGAAAATGGGTTGAATATCAAAACTCAAAAACAAATTTAAGTTTGTTGTTTACTAAATTTATTGTTTGTTTTCTTTTAATATTTTCCCCAAAGATCATCTGCTCTGTATGGCCAACCGCTCATAATTCAGTAACTGTAATTTTTTTTTCCAAAATAATCAATTATAATAAACAGAACGACTCATAGAAATCTATCTATATCTTTTTTCATTTTAATATACTTTTATAGAAATGTTTCTGTTATGTAAAAAAAACAAACTATTTTATTTACGTCACAAGTGTCACGCTCATACATGAATTCCATAGCTAATATTACATACTGACCCAACGGGTCACGGGTAGTCTAGTATATATATAATGCTCCCTATCTTAAGTTGGGCATTTGGGAAGTGATTTACAAATTACCATGAGCGTATGAAGCGATGCTCTTTGTGTAAACAAATTGTACGTAGGTACTTTGGACAATGTCAAAACATTGTTAATTCACTGCCGCAATGCAACAGCTGTATAGCGCAACGGTTAGAAGCTCCGACGGTCCTTTGTGCGATCAGGTTTCGATCCTGGCTTGAGGTAGTTGCTTGTCTAGCCGCACTGATGAGATGCGAAACAGTACTGTATGTGGAATTATATATATATATATATATATATATATATATATATATATATATATATATATATATATATATATATATATATATATAAGTGTTGGGACGATTATTGGAATTCAATCGGATATCGATATCGGGGAAACTTTAGCCTAATTTCCGATCCCAAAGCGATTAAAAAAATTTTCATAGCAATAAAAAAAAAAAAAAAAAATGAAAAAAAACACAAATTTATTTATTTATTTATTAGGTGTTGTTCATTTACAACATAAGACTAAAAGCCACGAAACGGTTTATAAACGCACTCCTCGATTTAAGATTTATTCTCAGAATTTAATTTATTTCTTTCATTGGTACATTACAGTAAACAGCCATTAGTAAACTTTGTTACACATATTTAGTAAACATTTCCGGGAGTTCACACTTTATATTAAAAGATTTAAAATGCTCCAGACAAGGCTTTTCAATTTGTTGATACCGTCTGGACACTGTCGTTGTCTGTCATCGGCTTATTCTGAAATAATTAGTGTTTAAGGTAATTCTTGGCTTTTGACACAAGTGAAATCTCAGTTTATAAAAATTTTGGATAAAATACACAAAGGGAAAAACTTACAAGTTTTCCAAATTAAAAAGGAAATTATATCTACATTTAAACTTAGTTCCACAAAGAACCTTCGATAACCGCTCAAACGCGATAATTAAACAAAACGGTCGGAAATGGGTATGAAATAAATGTCAACAATGTTAAGTTTTACCAGTATTTTGTTTCAATTTGTGAGCGATAAGACCAGATTAAAAAGTATGTATGGACCGCAAATTATTATCATTTTACATTAAATTTATATGTTAACCTACTTTCCTATGCGAGATAATACATTAATTGTTGTTTTTTTTTTTCTTTTTCGTCACGTAATCATTAAAAAAAACAAACGAATAATCTCCTGTTTGAGAGTTATTTTACTATCGGTGTTAATCTATTTACAATTATTATTATTATTATTATTATTATTATTATTATTATTATTATTATTATTATTATTATTATTATTATTATTATTATTATCATTTGAATCTTGGTTTTCTTTTTACAGTAACGTAATCAATCTAATTAGCGACCAAATATTTATAATTGTGAGAATTATCATTTCTTCAGAAAGATGAATGTAGAGATTAGTTTACAGAGACCGATCTCAATGTTAAGAACAGTTTTCTAAATAATAATATTATGTAGAAAGTCATTCTTGACATGCGACTGGCTTTGATAACTATTTTATTCTTCAACTGTTTTCTTATTTTGCAAAAAAATCGTCGATTGTTTTTAAGGCGGCTGCAAAGAAAATGGACTCTGAGAGTATCCTGTACCTTTACAAGGCCACCATTCGCCCATGTATGGAGTATTGTTGCTACATTTGGGCTCATGCATCTAATACTAATCTCTCCCTCTTAGACAAGGTTCAAAAATGAGTCGCTAACCGAACAGGCCGAACCGTCTGCTAGGCTTCAACCGTTGTTCCATCAACAAAATGTTGCCTGTTTTACAAATACTTTGATGGTAGGTTCTCTGACGAACTACAATCCCTTGTGCCCCCTCGGCGTAAATATTCCCGACGAACTCGACAAGCAGCAAAATCCAACCCCCCCTACATAGTAGAAATCCCTAGACGAAAGAAAGTCTTCTACTCAAATAGTTTCTTCTCTACGTTTGCTAGACTTTGGAATTCCCTTCCTGGTCCCGCTTTCCCTGATTGTACTGACATGCAGAAGTTCAAGTGCAATGTAAACAGGAATCTTGCTGCTCAACTCCCTACATAGTACCCCTACGGATTATGTCTCATAATTTTCAATCAATTACAAAGATTACATTAGAGAAAATATTTAGAACGCTGTATTCCCCAGTGTAGGTTTACGTTTTGCAAAATATATGAGGACATTACACAGAGGGTACAGTTATTTGAACATTTTTAAATAGCATCGAATCGTTAATTAAATGTTTAAGAAATATTAAAAGAACCAGAATCGGGAATTTCGAACGCAATCGATAATCATGTTGTAATCGGGAAATTGTCCCATCACTAATATATATTTATATAGAATTTGATTAATATATATTTATATAGAATTTGATTAATATATATTTATACAGAATTTGATTAATATATATTTATATAGAATTTGATTAATATATATTTATATAGAATTTGATTAATATATATTTATATAGAATTTGATTAATATATATTTATATAGAATTTGATTAATATATATTTATATACTTACAGGTACTAGTGTTTCATGCTTTCGTAGTTATTATCAGTGTAAAAAATGATAATTACTTCTGGTCCAATGATTCGAACCGTATAAACAACGTTATGCAGGTTAGTATTTTACCTATATTCCACCGAGTGAATTATGATACTTATAAAATCATGTCATCGGGCTGTCATAATCCATGGCTATGAGAGAATTCAACAAACAGAAGTTTAGAATTATGCATGTACGCTAGTCGACCAATTTATGATGCCTCCGTTCAGTCTCGAAAGACTTATCCCCTCTTGTAGAGGCAGGTGTGCGTTTAATTGTGAGGCAAGGGTTGCGCAATAACCAACCACACTTCTCCCGAATCGACACTGTTTGAGTCCAGTGGCAAGAAGAAGTCCAAGACGACTGGAAACAATGTCGAGATAAGCAGAGAGAACATACAGCGCATGGATGTCCTAAATGGTCACCCATTTAGTACTGACCAGGTTCAACGTTGTTTAACTTCGGTGCTCGAGCGGGAACCGGTGTGTCAACGTGATTATGCCGTATAATTTATAATTCACTAAATAGGGCTCAATCTCTTAACGCATTATTACTATACTATGTATTCAATAAATATTAATAGCTTTTCATACCTACAGACACTACTGGTGATGTACGATGTTCAATGACTGTATAATACTGCACATTATTTACACGTAGGATTTCTCCGGAGAGAACGAGAAACTCATGTTTTTTATTCGTCGACAAAAAAAAAAAAAAAAAATTGAAAAACAAAAGGATTTAACTTAAAACGAAAAGGGGGGGGGAAATATTTAAAAAAAATAATCCAGAAAATGGAAAATGCTGTTCACTTTTCCGTGTAATGGATTTCCTTGTCTCGATTATAGTTTTGTAAAAAAAAAATGTTCTTTTCTAACACGAGCAATTATTATATCACTCAAAACTCCATTTACGATAACTTCGATTGCTGGCGTTTCGCTACAAATCTGTGTCGCTAACTGAAACATAAAAGAGACGATATAATAGCAGGAGGCAGCTGTTATTAACGAGCAGCAGACTCCATTATTTCAGCACCATTGATTTTACACGAAAGAAAAGGCATTATTATGCATCTATTGTACTGTTCACACTTATATCGCCGTTGGCACGAAAAGGAGGCGGGGACTTCAAGAAAAGAAAAAAAAAATCAAATATAAAATTAAATGAAATAGAATACAATTTTGTAAATGCCGGTCTTATACCAATCTAATAAGGGACACAACTCTCATATTGTAACATAGCGCGTATGAAGCGCGTATGAGAAAATCAGCAGTAGCCGTACGATAGTTGACTAACGAAAATATTAGTAGTAGCAGACCTCTGAGCACATATGCAAATTAAGCAAGTGTGCACGCGCTGACGTCACGAGAAAAAGAAAAGGAGAAAAAGAAAAAGGATAACACAGTCAAAGACCATTGCCCTTGTGGCAATCTTCTGGTCCATGTAGGGGCAACCCTACATACTAGGTGGCTCTCACTATCCAGCTCCTATTTCCCACCTCTTTTCTTCCCCCTCCCCCTCTCTCCACATTAAAAAAACGGCCTTTTGCCTAATTTGCTCAGTGGGGGAAGCAAATAAATACAGCTCACTATTCGGAAATCATCTTTGTAGCTTTCGGGCCAACGTGGACCAATAGCCTTTCCTCCCATCCAAATACCTATTTGGACACGATATTAGTTAGGAGAGGCGAAGTAGACTTCCTATTCTGTCCCGTTCACTTGGCTAGGCCACACGGATCATAAACTAGTTATGGCCCGGCTGAAGCTAGGAAATAGGCTTAAATTAGCGGTGTACTGAAATATAAACACCTCCCTTCTGGAGATACCAGACTTCCGAGATCAGTTAAGAGAACTAATTAAAAAAGGCACTAGTGGGGGTGGTTACCGGGAGTAAGTGTTGGTTATGTCTCAACGCCAAGCTCAGAAGCTTCTCCATCAAGTATGCCCAGCACCTCGCACTAGATAAGGCTGAGACGAAGAAGCAGCTAGACAAGAAACTAGCTCGGGCTATGGGGGAGGGTGATAGGGTTAGTCAGGAACTTGCTAAGCAGGACCTTCTATGCGAGACTAGCGAGCGTTACGAAGACCAAGTAGTTAGAGATAGGCTTAGAAAGATAAGCAACGAAGCAGTCAATTCTAATGCAGGCGTGCGCCGTGAGGTTTCTTGGCGTAACTCGGACAAATACATTGCAAAAGTCAGACATCCGAATGGACGCACTCTTGAATCGACTCGGGAGATCTGCGAGGGGTTTCGAGAACATTTCGATGCACATTTTACGCAGTAGCCCGATCCTTCGATCCTTGAGTTTAGCGACTATTTGTCCGACTCTCACCGCCTCGAGGCGGCTAGAGCAGCTAGTTGCGAGGGCCGAGTGACGGAGCGGGAGGCCCTTACTGCGCTGAATCAGGTCAGCTGTGACAGATCGCCGGGACTCGATGGTCTGCCATACGAGCTGTATTTGAGGCTATCGCCCATGTTTCTGCTTCTTCTGACGGATGTGTTCAACCATTGGTTTGCTCAGGGATCGACCCCAGGGCAAGTCACCAAGGGAGTGATCACATTGCTGAAGAAAGGTGACAGGCATGGAGGGGAAGATTTAGACGACTACAGACCCATAACTCTGCTTAACACAGAGTTGAAGATTTTGGCCAAGATCCTGTCGAATTGTCTGCAGTTTGTTATCGGCGAGTTGGTTGAACAGGAACAGAACTACGCTGTGAAGGGGAGATCGATCCAGAACAACCTGCACCTGATCCGCACGATTCTAGAGGGGGGTTGAATAGATGACGACACGGACGCCGCGCTGATAAATTTAGATTAGTCCAAGGCGTTCGATAGAGTCCACCATCATTTCCTGGCATCTGTCTTAGAGGCCGTCGGTTTTAAACCGAACTTTTGAAAGTAGATTTCCGTGATGTATCGACAGCCCACGGCTGTCATGAAAGTCAACGAAAAGCGCTCGAAACCCTTTGTTATCTCTCGGTCGGTTCGTCAGGGTTGTCCACTGTCGCCCCTGCTTTACGTCCTGGCCTTGGAGCCTCTGCTCCGCAAGCTGAGACGTGAGGATTCGAATTCGGCCCTGCGCAATAAAAATCAGAATTACAACGGTGCTATTGTAGAAGAATCCGTTATGCGATTAAGATTCAGTAGCAGTTTAAATAGGCGCTGTCGGAAAAAGTCTATGTATATACGATCTGTTGGAAGATAAATTGTTATACTGAATACGGTGTTGTTGTCAAAATCTACTAAAACATCTAGTGGTAAATAGATGTTGCTATGACTACGATGAAAATTACAACGTAAAAAAGTTCCCGTGGCGACACGATTTTTGTCGTTTAAAAATATTTCTTTAGTAAATGACTTATTAATTAAACATTCTCATTTCTTCAAAAATACTAGGTCATATAAAACGTAAACATAAACTAAAAAATCTATTGATCAAAATAACCAAAATAAAAAAAACGATTTCCTTGAAAAAAGAAATTATAGATTTTAATATGTGTTGATAAAGAAAACTTAATTTGCATAGAAACAAGTAATAAACAACAAATGAGAAGATATATTACATTAAAATTTTTCTTTCATTCCACTTACTAATTCCATACCAGTTTATTATCCTCCTCTCTATCATAAAAAGTAAATCACACACACACACACACACACACACACACACACACACACACACACACACACACACACATATATATATATATAAACTAACAGTTATAAGTTGTTTCGAGAATAAGAGGCGCTATAATGCTTTGGATGCCAACGGCTATATTTTTCGTTCGAAAAAATAACGAAAACGTCGTTTTCACATTACAAAACTATATATATATATATATATATATATATATATATATATATATATATATATCAAGAACATAATGTTTCTCTCTCCAATTGACCATTTAAATACAGTAGAAATAAATACGATGTGTGTGTATTGTAATATCGACCAAATTGTCTCAAAGAAAAATCTCATCGGATTCAGTACACTGGTTAGTTGCTTCCTATTAACCAAAGAAACGAATCAGTTCACACTTCTGATTTTATTTATTTTTACATTTCACGTCGAACGCACGTTTTGCTGCCAATAATGAACAATAAATTATTTTTTCATCTGTACAACAACGGATGACTATATGATGACTTTCTATTTGTATGAATTAGATGTAATTTAAATTGCGTTCATTTCTCAGTTTGTCGGATGTATGTTTCTGTTGGCCTTTTGTTTTGAGCGCTCGGATTTAAGTTAAAAGTGACCCGTGTCCGAGGGGTTCGAATCGCAATCTTATCTTCCATACTGATGAATTCACTAGAATAAAAAATGTATACGCACATGGAAAATAATTTATATATATTTTAAATAATTATTAATAATTTTTATACCTACAAATACTTACGCAATAATCAATGAGGGATGTGATAATCATTACTGGTCAGGGGAATCTAACCCTGTAATCAAAATTAACTTTGGTTATGTGGGATAGTGTTTTTACTCCCGGCTACCAGCAATTAACCTTGGAAGGGGAATTAGACGCTCATGAAGCCGTGTGAGCGGGTTTATCATAACCAACTGCTTTGAAAGTATTTGGCACACTGGAAGTTTGGAATGATGCATATATGATCATTGGACGCTGTTTTTTAATTCACTTATATATATATACCTAAGTATGGTCTAGATCCAACGTTGATTAACGGGTGATGTGGCGACCATAAAAATAGGAGTTTTAACAAGTTATAGCCATGTTAACTACGTTTTTTATACAGCCTTATTCAAGGCTCAACTTTAATGTTGTTAAATTGGGCTATAAATTAAAAATAAATAATATTGATAATTTTTAATACCTATTTCTCTTGGTCTTACTGGATTCCAAGGCAAAAATTCACCTTGTCTGGTATCTAACTACGTGCTGTTACTTAAGGCAATGCCATCTGGAGAAGATGAACTATTCCCCGTAAAAGCCAGTGTTGGTTAGCCATCACAAGGAGATCTCATTTGGGCCACTAATACTATGTAATTTTTAAATTTTAGTCGGAGTTTATATATACGGAACAGTATCCTTTTGCCAGGTTATCCATATAACCAATTTACTAAGAGATTTTGAACACTAGAGGATAGTGTCTAGTAGGCACTCAAATTCTCTCCAATAGGCATGCAAGTTCTCTCTTAAAGTACCACTGCATGTATAAATACATCGTGAAGTAGTGTGTTCGTTTATTTGCTGATGATACTGTTTTTTATGTCAATCTCAATTCTCAATTTTGTGTCAGTTATTCGCTTTCCTATATCGTTTCCCTGCCGTTTTTTTATTATAATAAGTATTTGTTTCTATTTCATCACTGAACCGTTTATTTTAGTGTCTTGAGATGTCAGACACAATCTATCATCTCCTCGAATATTAACGTTTTTTTTATGCGTATTCACTTCGTTCGTGAAACGCTCCCCTCTCCTTACCCCCTCATAAAAATAATAAATAATGTATTATCAAAGTTATCGTTCACGCATACACTATGATATTAAAAAACGTAGCTAACATGGCTATAACTTGTTAAAACTCCTATTTATATGGTCGCCACATCACCCGTTAATCAATGTTGGATCTAGACCATGCGTAGGTATATATATATATATATATATATATATATATATATATATATATATATCTGTATATCTATATATATATATATATGATCGCTACTTCTTGGAAGAGCTTTCTATTTCTTCAGGTTGATGTCGGGCGTCCACATGCACGTAGATGGTTCTTCCGCCTTGCACAATCGTTCCTAGATTTGGCAGATAGACTTGCAAGTATTTTCTAGCGCTTAGAGAGAAACTGTTTGATGCACTTTTGAGTGTCCGCTTGCAGATTTACAGACCTGTCCATTGATATTACAAAAATACGTCGGTGATCTGGGTGGCTGCACAACCTCATCAAATTGTTGGTCTTGTCTAATTTTGTATGACTTCACATGGTCCACCGAGCCAGTTTAGACAGAAACACAGATTCTATATTTAGTTCTTTTTGAAAGTCGGCAGGAACTGCAGATACATCCTGCTTTTTGAAACACGTTTAGGAATATATACATACATTTTTTTTACTCATGTTCACCCCTAACAAGGTATATCGCCACTTGAACGTAAGAGGCTACTATTTGGGATCATGCCTAGGAAAGATTAACAAGATGTTAGTTTACCTTACATTTAAACTTCTGCATATCAGTACAGTCAGGAAAGCAAGTAGCAGGAAGGGAATTCCAAAGTCTGGCTGTTCGAGGGAAGAAACTGTTAGAGTACAAAGCTTTCCAGCATGTTGGGACCTCAACAGCGAAGAGGTGAGATTTTTTGTTGCTAAGCGAGTTTGTCGGGGATATGTACATCGAGGGGGCACAAGTGCAACGAGTTCATCAGGACATATCCGACTAAACTACTTGTAAAACAGGTACAGAAATGCAACATGGCGGCGATGGGATAGGCATTGGAGCTTAGTTGACAAAGTAGGATCTATTAGATTAAAAACTCTATTTTGGACCCTATCGAAAAAGGAGAGCCTAGTGGTAGATGCACCAACACAAACGTGGAAACAATAGTCCATACATCGACTGGTAGCCGTGTAGAGGTATAGGATACTCTCAGGTGTGAGGAGTTTTCTAGCTCGATAGAGGGAACCCATCTTCTTTTCTTGCAGCCTTTGCACTGTCCTCAATGTATTTGTTCCAGTTCACAATGCCCGCGAATATTAGGCTGAGGAGTTTGGAGAGAACTCTCGGGTAGGGTGTAAATACATACATACATACATACATACATACATACATACATACATACATACATACAACACGGTACTCACCCGAGGAGGGTTAGCCCGGCTTACTCAGAAAGAGAAACTTTCATGGGAATATCAAATTCACAAGCAGTTTTGTTGCATTTTAATAAAAAAAAATATTTGAAAAAATTAACGCATTGGTTTAACTATAAAAAGTAATTTCATAAAATTGGAGCGGACACATGAACCTCTAGGTTCACCACATTCCATGTTTGTGTGTGTATGTGTGTGTGTGTGTGTGTGTGTGTGTGTGAGCGGTATTTATTCTAATTGGGTCGATATGGTTTCCCCCAGAGAAGGAAGTTTCATGGGAATATCAAATTTACAAACGGTCTCCAGTCGCATGTATATTACGGTCATGGAGATAATTTCGTAAGCTTTTTACAATGCTTGTAGGGAAGCGTCGAGTACTTCCTACATACAGTGTCTGGTATTCCCAAATGATCAGCTATCTGGTCCTGATAAAGCTGATTGTCGCTTAATTCCGGTGGTCCAACGAGAACCGGCGTGTCAATATGATTATGCTGGATGCACAAATACTTCGGGAGAACTCAATAAGATGTTTCGTAAGTTTGAAAAGGATTTAAATTTCAATTCCGATACCATTATCGAAATAAGCATGAAAGCAATAATTATTCATTTGGCGTCGAGTTAATAGTAAGGTTATTATGTTCTCAAACCATGGCAGGATGATTAATATAGATAGAAAAAGTCCTCTGGAATTATACTAATTCTCAACGTAGCACAGTTTGAACCATGGCTTAATTCAGAGAACTAAACGCGCGGGCAGTTAGCTTACTTCCTGTCTGACATGCGCACTAGAAAGAGTCTACTTCTATGCATATACTAAGTAACAGAAAATAAGACATAGCCGAAACCAGTGAAATTTAGTTTACAGTTTGAGTCGAAGACGTTCAAATCTTTATTTCTTTCCAGTAAAAATAATTATCTTTTGTTACCTTTAAAATATCTCATAACAGTGAACAAGATATTTTCTATTAGGAATAGCAGTTATTTGAAGAGGATCAACAAAATAATATTATCCAACAATTTTGGATAAGAACAAAAAGAGATTTAACAGAGTTAACTTTTTTTAATAGAAAAGATATTTTAAAACGTAATCGAGAGTTGACTTTTACATCATTTAAAAATAAAATCTATATGTGAGCATTTAAGAAGGCTGATAGAAATCTAGTATACCGGAATGGTAAAGTAATATATGATAAAATTATAAACCCAGAGAGGGCATTAAAATTATTAATCGTATATCTAATTATCCTTTTAAAAGATCTATAAAATAAAGAGCAGTTGTCTGCATGTATGTGTGTTTAGATGTCCAGCTGAAAGTAAAAAATAACATAATAAAAACGCTCAAAAAGTTGGTATATTCTTAATTAGTATTGCCTTGGGTGTATAATATCTAAAATTAAGAAGAAAGTATTCATTCTGTGGAGGTCAACTGAGCCCGGTTTCGTTAGGGAGAGCGTTTTTTGTGTTATCACGTTTTGATTTGAAAAGAAAATGCCAGCTTATTCCACAAGGAATATATTATATAAAAGAGAGTTGTTTGTGGTTGTGTGTATGTGTGTATGTGTGTATGTCCAGCTGAAAAGGAATGAGATGTGTAGAGGTGAATAATAGAGAGGTTAAGGAAAAGGAACGGGTAAAGCAAAGGTTCAGAAAAGTGAGAAAGCTAGAAAAAATAGATAGCTGAACGTTTTACACTTTTGTCAAAACAAACGCCAGGTAACCCTGCTAGTTAATCACTGAATATGAAATCACTGTTAAATATAAACGAAATGGTATAATGTTTTTCATCATTTCGACAGTAAATCTCTCTATTTCGAAAAGAAAACAAACTAGCAGTATGCCATAAAACGAAACAATACAAATCCAAGATAAGTTTTAAACATTTTGTAAATTCAATTAGTAATTTGTTTTTGATACTATTTTTTATACTTTATATATATATATATATATATATATATATATATATATATATATATATATATTTATATATATATATATATTACATGGAGGTAACCACTTATCAAGGCCCGGAATCCACTCGGGGATAAGGGGTTTTGCGTGTACAGTAATCAATGGGATAGTGTCGTGGTAATCGTTAGTATTGGAGATTTGATAAAGGGGCGGTTCATCAGGAGATTTGATATAAGGGGCGGTTCATCAGGAATTTGTTTATGTTGGACTTGAAGACATCCAAGTTGTACTCAGGTGGGAAACAGGCAAACGGAAAAGAGTTCCACAGGCGTGCAGTTCTAAGAGAGAAGCTTTGTTCATGGAATATAAGTTTTGATTTAGGCACAGATAAAGAGTGGGGAAAATTACTGACAATTGTTATGAAATTTAATCAAATTTGTACACAGATTTTCAAAAAAAAACATAGAAAAGAACGCGAACAAAGACAGATTACTAGTAAGTAATTGGCGTGGATGAGCTCCCATTAATCGATTAAAAGAACGTATATAACAAAATTACACGTATGTGTTCGATATGTATCTGGTAATCTAGTCGTAAAGATAATAAGTAATCGATTCCTGCTACAATGTTGAAAGGTAAGTTTTCTTTAACACACACGTTTATGTTTACTAGCAATGCTTAAAAAGAAACTTCCCCTCCCATTAAAAATGAGTTATATCTTGATATGTACAAGTGCAAGATGATTTTAGAATCTGACAAGTTAGTTAGCTTTTTAGAGTCGTGCGGTGCATACATTATTTTATGTAGCGCGTCTTGGGCTAGAAGAGTCTGGCGCCACCAAACCATTGCTAGTTTAATACACTTCTTAGTTCTCACATAATCTACAAATATAACTTTGGTTAAAAACTTTATTTTTTTTTTCTTTGGATATATGATGCTGTTTCGTTAATGCCCCTCTAAATAGTAAATTTTACGAAAGAATAAATAATGTGCTCGCGTTACTCACATTGTTGTCTAGAATATATAACCAATAATGCAAATAGTTTAAGATGTTATCAAACACATACATATTATTGGCGCTCATGCGCATGCACTGGTCGTTAAAATGTTTAACTAAAAATAATTTTTTAAAATGGATGTAGAGTAATTCTTTGCTTTTTTTATTTTCATATATCTAATTTAGTTTACATATTTTTTGATAGACAAGTGCTAGTTAGCGTGCGTGCACTACCTAAATGGCTATGTTTAAAAAAAAATGATGTTATCAACCATGTTGCCGAGAATATATATTCAAAAATTCATAACAATCAATTTATAAAAAAAAACAAAAAAAACTAGCAGGTCGCCCGGCATTGCCAGGTAGTAAAACACGCTAAAATTTGATATTTTGATGAATGCAGATTTCGTATTTTTTTAATATTATAATTGATCCGATATATAGTGATGATTTTAAAAGTTTACA
>NC_136485.1:141961558-141989058 GCF_053919585.1 Euprymna scolopes
GCATACCTAAAATACACTTATACATACATACTCACACAAATATAGACATATACATATATATCTGTACCTTGCCACCAAATGATACATCTAAAGTAGAGACAGGCATGAATACATTTACCATATAAATTCCCTTTTTCAATCAAACTCTACACGCATAGTTATATTTCATAGCCCCACCCGCTTGTTACATGTTCCTAAGTTATAGTTTTTTTCGTAAAAATTTACACTACGTAAAAGTTTATATTGAATTCAGCATGAAGTTCATAGGCCTATCCTCATATTAAGCAAACACTCTTTCAATGGTTAGGCAGATATACATAAGATGTATCACGATACAATAATAACACATGACAGAAATCAGAGTATTTAGGTTATAAAAACCGAGTATATAAGCTTATATATTGTAGTACTTACCTTCATCTTTGTTTATTCACCCTAATATCCTTATCCCCTTTTCTTTCATTCACCCTTCATTCCTTACTTTCTTTCATCTATATATTTCTTCATTTTTTTTATTTTATTTATTTATTTTTATTTTTTATTTTTTTTATTTTTTTATAAATTGCTTTTCCTACCCGGGTATACAAAGATCCTATATCCATACATGCACACACCCAAAAATATCGATATGCATGCATTATTACGAGGTTCACTCAAAAGCAATCTATTACTCGTTTGGTCACAAATATACCTTCATACAGGTACTTGTTTCGGTTAGTAATACCATAACTGCTCGATGAAGTAGAATATTAAGCGACTTACGTAACCCATACCGGTATGATCATAGTTGCGACCTCACTTATCCTCTTTGTGGGGGGAAGGGTTATTTGATGGGGGTTAGTTGTACTCATAATTGTTCTAGTCTACTAATTTAGAGTTTTTTAAGTGCGTGTATTCTGAAATGTTTGCAGGATATAGCAGTTTCTTTTTTAATATTTAATAATTTTTCTCTGTCTTTAAACCAAGTTATCTCAAGTTTTTCTGATAAGCATAATGGACATGGTGAGTTCAATGAGTGGCAAGTATTGGCCCTCCTAATAATCTTCCATTCTATACTAGGTGTTTTATTTTCGCTAACTAATTTCCAGTAATATAACGATAAGGAAGTGTCCTTTTCATATGTTTGATTACTCATCGAGCGTGTATGTCCATAGAATCTATTTTTGAAAGTCATTTGAGTACTCCCTATGTAGAATCTTTCGTCCCTTGGGTTCTCCACCGGGAATATCCTAGCTTGGTATACCACTGATGAGGTCAGACATTCATTTTTTATTGGGCATTCCTCAGGCTTTTTACAGTTACATTTATTCACCGCAGTTTTTGCACTATTATTTTCATCTTCTCTATTAGTCGTCTTTAAAATTCTTCCATTATGCTTTTTATAATCCTTTCTAAGTTATCACTACAGCTATAACTTAATTTTAATGTATTTTTATTAAATATTTTATGTAATATATTATTTGGTGGGAAATGCTTGTTAATAAGTTGTAAAAATTTTGTACCAAGTTTTGTTTTCAACATAATATTAAAGGGGGGTGTGAACCAAATAATTTTCCTACCACGATTTCTAGATCCATTTGTGCTAGTGTTAGTTACTTTATATTTTATTTCTATGTTCTTATACCCACTATTTTTAAGTGCTGTATTATAAATAGCTTTGCAATCATTGAAAGTTACTTCATTAGATGAATTGTTACTTATTCTACTTTCAATAGATAATGGTATATGCTTAATAATGGATGGTGGATGGTTAGACTGCGGGTGTATATAAATAGGGTTAGCATTATAAAATGATATATATAGATTTAATCGTTTATTCAAAATGGATGTTGCATCAATTATGGGTGTATGATAAGTAAACTATTTATACCTAGGTACTTCGAAGCCTAATGCTTCTCATCATAGAAGAAAGAAGATTCTAGGTAACGTATTAGATATGCGACGTCTAACGACACCTACATAGGAATGAAATAATGGTGCGTGAGATGAAAAGGGTAAAACATTGAGTGTGGAGGTAAAGATACGAGAACTACAATAATTAATGCGCAAGAGGAAGAAGATTGCTGATATTATAAAGTAGAAATAGGTGGTATTTAAGGTGGTATTTAAGGTGGTTACCAAGTTTTACATGGTAGGATATAGGGTATGCGTTCAATATATGCGTGCATATGTGGGGATGTATCTATACCATCAGAAATAATATAGGAGACAAGGTTGAAGGTACGTGCTCTATAAGCTCCGAATCAATTTATTGATGTTTTGCATCATCCCGATAAGTCTCATCTGAAAGAATCTCTCTAAAACGTTTAATTCTTTTTTTTCCATATATATCTCTCCCCACCTCTCTCTCTCTTTATATATATATATATAAAATAAAATATATTTTAGTCATCGACATACAGACCTGTTTCGTTGTTTCACAACTCATCAGTGCCGCTAGATATATATATATATATATATATATATATATATATGTAACTACTTCATTTAATCACATAAATTAATATACGAAAGTATAAATTTATGCGTAAACATTATTTACTTCAACAGTGCTCAATACGTAGGTACAGCTAGGTAGTATATATATATATATATATATATATATATATATATATATATATATATATATATAAAGCTGAAGATGTGTGTGGTCACGAATAGGCTCCTATATGATTGACTATTTTAAAAACTGATTACATAGTTTAGATAGAAAATGTATCGAGACACAGGAATGGGTATGTTTGATCTGGCAGAACGGTGGTTCATTAAAATTGTGGGGTCTGCGTTCGCGCCTGGTTCACAAAGTATGGAAATAAAAAAAAAACGTTTACAAGTGTTTTTGATATGGATGTAAATAAGAATACTTTGATAAATATGTTTTAACTTAAAATGGGATTGTATAATAAAATTGTGGGGTCTGAGCTGGCGCCCGGCCTCCATAGAATGGAAATAGGCTCAAATTTTAATAAAGACTTTTTATATCTCTCTGAGTAAGTATACTTTGATAAATATGTTTCAGTTTGAAGAAATATGGTATAATAAAATTATGGGGTGTTCGTCCGTGCCTGAACTCCATAGAATGAACATATGTCACAAAGTTTAACAAGGTTTTTTTTATATAGATCCACAAAATATTGTGATAAGTGTTTCAGTGTGAACAGGTATGGTATAATAAATTATGGGGTTTATCTATTTTATTTTTACTTTCATCATATTTTGCTTTAGTTTTGATACCCCCAACTTCGAAGCTATCTCTTTACAACCCTTCCTTTTCATAGCATATCATTCTTTCATAAATCAGAGTCCATTTTCTGTAGGCTGTTTTTGAACCCAGTCAACGACGGGTACTTTTGCTAGTATATATATATATATATATATATATATATATATATATAACATCATATCTGGATCACTCGATTTTTGAATGTCTTCTATTTACGTACAGATAAATTACATGATTTGATTACAAGGTACGACTATTTCCGATTTGCAACTGGATAAGAAGAGAAACAGATCATCTTCTAAATCTTGCAACTAACGTTCGTATTGAAGATAGACAGAAAGACATCAAACAAAATATATGGTAGCCCAAAAGCACCATGCCTGTTTTATCTAACATGATCAAATGGCAGGAACAAAAAATGGAACTAGCGGAAATTGCTAAAGTGTGCCCAGCACATGTCTGTCCATCCATAATAGAAATGCCAATGGCATTGTAAGAGATCAATTACGATTCAGATGTTGCATATGAGAGCAAAACGCAACTTCAGAAGATAATGGTGTTCTCATGGCAACTGACAGCAGTTAAGTGAGCATGCGCATGAATCACATTTAAGCCACTCTAGAGAGCATTGTTTTTTTTTGTTTTTTTTGTAATGCACAACAAAGATGTAATATTCCAGGAAAAAATGATGGCCCAAGTAGAAACGATCCCCTTTTGAATAAGAGATCTCTTTGACATTATTCTTTGCGCGTTCGTTATAAATGAACACATTTGATATTATCTTAAAGTGGGATAATTTATTAAACATGCTAAACATTTTGGCTAGAAATGTTGAGTTTGTTAATCAACGGCCGATCGAATTGATATTTTGCTGACGTACCCTACAATGAAGGAGGTAAGGTAGGACAAAATAACAGGCATTAGATTACTTTACACAATGAAGGTAAAGTCTACCTCTCTTCGAAAATGAAGATAATCATTGCAATATGGAATCTCGTCAACAGAACAGGTAAGCCAGTACCTCCCTAAGAAAGCAGAGGTAATTCCTGGGTCGATGGTATGATTACGAACTAATATATACTAAAATACACACTGAAAGTGTGGTATACTTTACGAACAAATATATACTACACTAACAGCCACCAAATGAATTGATAATGCTGCGGAGCGTGGCATCATTACTAGGGCTATGACAAGAGGATAGTCTTTTCATGGTTCCGATTCTCGAGTATATATCCGACACCGTTAGATAGAGTAAATCAATTGAGAACCACATCACTCTATCTAAAAATATTTAAGATAATAACTGATATATACCCGAGAGTCAAAATAATGAAGAGAATAATTTCTTGTCATAGTCCTAATCATTACTAACAAATATATACTAGCCTACCTGCCATCAAATGAGGAGGTAATCCCTCGGAGGGTGGGATCATTACGAAGATATACATACTACCTACACACAGCCAAATGAGAACATAATGGCCCATTGACAATCGAACATACTAAACTGCCCCTCTCCATGTTTAGCATTTGCATATAGCAAGTCTGAAATAGTAAACCACAGTCAAGATTAAAAGTTAGTACAAAGGCATATTAATGATTGTAATAGTTTCGGTCAGATACAGATACCGACTCTATACTTGTAATAGGGAGTTGTTAACGACTTGAACTGACACGTTCGTTCAATAGAAACACTTTCACTTAAGATGCTGTGTTTCTCGTAAGTACTTGATAGTGTTCTATAAAAGATTTTGAGTGGAATTATATCTGGAAAACAAGTGCCAACAATAAAATAATCAAATTAATACAGCATGAATGAATCTATCTATATATCTATAAAAGTGTAAGTGTATGTGTGTCTATGTGTGTGTGTGTGTCTGTCAGTCTGCCTGTCTGTCTGTGTACACTTCCCCAAGCAATAACCCTGTCAATTTTAAGTCTACAGACTCGATATTGGATATACAGGGTACTGGGATTTGGGGAAATCTTTGTAATCCGTTTTCGGCCAGAAATTCGTCTGTTAAGTGGTCAAAGTTCAACAATTTGACCTTTTAGAACTCTATCAAACTCCTCCGCCAATTTTTGGTCTAAACACTTGAAATTTTAGATATATGTTGCTTGGACATGGATCTAACTTAATAATTTGATTTGAGCCCAAAACAATAAATGTTAAGGGGTCATGATAGGGGTTAAAGTTAAAAAAATTGACTGCATTTTTTTTTTGCTCAACATACACCTCCAAACACCCGGGCAACGCCGGGCTGAAATGCTAGTCTATAATAAGAATATATTAAGACAATTAATAGAAGTAATATTAGAGTTTTCAGAATGTGATATAATATAATTATTTCTCGTCAAACAACACCGTAGCTCACACGGATCATGAAAGCCAACAAAACAGATGTCCAAGACCTGAGTTGCGCTCTCATTTGGATTCATTAGTGAACATAGTCAAAGTCAGGATTCGAAACCTTAATCACTTGCATGCGAGGCGAGTACCCTATCACTTGCCATACACATATATTCTATTATAACATATTAACTAACATAGATAAAACAAATCACAGCGAAATACAATTTTAGAATTTACCTACTTCGTCTGAAACAGGGTGTGCAGTCCCGCAACCACTGAGAACCGAAGCTGATGTTTCAAAAGTAGAAAGTAATATTATACTTTCGGCTTAAGACCTATGCTAAATCTCCATTAATAAGAGAAAAATATTTGACAAAGCAAGTTTCGTTTATTTTGATATTGTCAAGATAAAACCAATATTAAATCAGAAATAAATCTTGTCTCTGTCTAAAAGAAAATCAAAAGATGTCAGATGTTTGAAGCAGTTTTTATATCTAAAGAACTAATCTCTCACCCCAATGTGACAAAATATTTATCTATGTAAAAATAACAATTCAAAATTAAAAAATACAAGCAAGTGGTACGCGTTATAGGGATAGATTCCAACCTAGAAAACAGCAAGTCTCCTTTCTTTGTCAGAAACATTTTCTATGAAATATGAGGAGGTAAGGATAACGTAAGTAAATTTTTGTACTGCCCCCACCTGATTTGATCTAGTCCCTAATACAACCAGAAGAAGTTACACATTTGGTTTAAATTTCATTAATACTGGATATACGTATATAAAGTTTTAATAAGGTTCTTCCCCCACAGTTTACTTAACATTGGGAGAACGTAGATATTGGGGCATAATACCACTTTTGTTGTCTTTCTTAAATTTAATCTATATAAAATTGACTAAAAGTTTTAAAAAGGTTTGGCTTAGATTAAGATGGTAGAAGGATTCGAGACAACTTCAAATTCCTTCTCTAGAGAATTTTATTCGCCTTCCTTGAATTAAAAAAAAAAGAGAGAAAGAAAAAACTCTGATATATTCCAAGTTTAAAAGAGATTACCCGTATGTCCATTTTTTCCATTTTTTTCCATTTCTTCATTCTGCGAAGAAGTTGGGCTCTCCTTACCATGCTAGAAAGCTACTTACGCCTGAAAGTATCCTGTATCTCTACAAGACCACCATTCACCCATGTATGGAGTACTGTTTTCACACTTGGGCTGGTGCATCTGCTACTCGTTTCTCGCTCCTGGATAGGGTTGAGAAGAGAGTCGCCCACCTGATAGGTCCTGAACTGTCATCTAAGCTCTAACCTCTGTCCCATCGACGTAATGTTGCATCCCTCTGCCTTTTCTACAAGTATTTTAATTTTTTGGTGAATGCTCCGACAAGCTACATGCCCTTGTACCCCATCGACGTAAATATCCCGACAAACCAGACAAGCAGCAAAATCCCTCCCCATACACAGTAGAGATCCCTAGATGTAAGAAAGCCTTCTACTCAAATAGCTTCTTCCCCAGTACTGCTAGACTTTGGAATTCTGTTCCGAGTTCCTGCTTTCCCAACCGTACTAACATTCAGAAGTTCAAGTGTAATGTGAGCAGATATATCGCTGCTCAAATCCCTACATAGCATCCCTGCAACTTATGTCTCCGATAGTTGCCCCCTACATCAAATTGCACTGTGTTTTGTTTGAGGTGAATATGGAATTTAAAAAAATCGGTATTTCTTTTTATCCTTATTTTGCATGATGACGGCAACCTACCTCTTCTGATGAGAATCATTTACCTTCAAAATGTTATGGCTTAAATAAGCTTCCCTCTTTTCCCATATATTTAGTCCTTATTGGATTGATAATGTGATAAAGTTTCTATGTAACTTTACTTCATATATTTTGAACATATTATCTATTTTTTCTCTCTCTTCCTTCGTATATATATATATATATATATATATATATATATATATATATATATATATATGTAGAAGATATTTAGAAGGCTATCACAATGCGAGGAATGAAATATCGTCTGTGTTGATGAGAAAAGACGAAAACAAGTGGCGATTTACAAATCAATAAGTACATACATATATGTTTATATGTACATATATTTATTCAATTGTATTAAGTATAAATGTCTTACTTGTTATGTCTGTGACAATATCCATTATATTTCGGGAAATATTCTCCTTTTCAAATTGTAGATGTGACATTTCGATTCAAAGCATGCCAGATGAAGCGAAAAATGAATTAAATGGCTGTGTGGAGTCTCGCAGCAAATGTAAGGAGGGCGCGATTTATATGCATAGCGTGGTTTAGGTAATTAACATAATGTTATAGTTGTCAGATTTTTATTATTTTGTTCCTTTAAATATATATAAATATTTTTTTCTAGCTTATACTTGTTGCTTTTGCATAATCTTTATTTTATTTTGTATATTCTATATTTATTTTGTTGCCTTTTTTGCTGCTATGTATTATTCATTTATTTGTTTAATTTATTTATATCATTGCTTTTTGAGTGGAATGACCTGGTCTATATAGGTCAAGCGAGTAGATGGCTGGCTGGCATGGATTAACTATTGAAGGATCGATCGAGAAAAAGGATGTAAAAGAGGAGGGGGTGTGCGGGATGGGGTGCTCTTGGCCGACTGTTGGCGTGTTTTGGGTTAGGGGATGTGGTTGTTAGGGATATGAAGATATGTGGGAAGAGAGGGGACACTAGGTTGACTTTTCTTTGGACATTTGTTATTTTCTTTATTTTATTAAAACTTTAAGTGATTATTGATGGAAGCTTTTTTTAATTCTTTATTTTTATTTTATTTATTTACTTATTTATTTATTCTTCTGTCCATGTTTACCGGTTAGGTCTAGTAGGTTAACGATATTTGTATATATTGAGTAATCGACGTCTAAGCGCTATCGTAATTTAATTTATTCAATAGTTTACTTAATTTAAATAAGTTTACTCATCCTTCTGCAAGGAGTGTCCTTTTAGTACCAGCTTGGTATGTTTGATCATTTATCCTTATTAATTTTCGTTCTTTTTTGTCTTGTTTTATATATATATATACGTTAGATTTTTGTCTTGTTCCTTTCCTCCTTCGCGGTACGGGTTCGAGCCTACCATCCTACTACCACTTTTTCTTTTTATTTTAATTTGTTTGCTCAGCAGACACATCCAAACATCCGGGCAACGCCGGGCTGAAATGCTAGTATATATATATATATATATATATATATATATATGTATATATGCATATATATACATATATACATACATATTATATATATATATATACATATATATACATATATACATATGTACACATACACACACACACACACACACATATATATATATCTTCTCTTTTCTTTTCATGGGCTTTAGTGATTACGCTTTAGATAAACTAGAAAAAAAGTAACAGTTACTCTCACAGTAGTAATCGTAAACTCATAACCCCTCAACCTAATATCTTAATTAATTAATAAATGAACCAAGGTAAAAGGAAATTGAATACAAAGTAATCCCGATACACCACTAATTAATAACCATACTCACTAGAAACCAACACAACCCTAATTAATGACGACACTCACATAATGATGGAAATAAACGTTAAAATAAAGCAACTTCGTCCATTTTAACGTAATGACTATCCTCTAGTAACCCTTATACCAAATTAACCAGGTAGCAACACATTTTGCCAAGATGAATGCATTTTAAATACTTAATAATTAAACATCCTAAAACGTTTAACTAAAATAGTCTATAGATTGTGCACGCCTTTAATTGTAATGTTGATATGTACCTAGAGGAATTATTATCGAAAAACAAAGCTACATTAGGAAACCATCTACATAATAAACCCCAAATGATAACTCAATACTCTAACCAAGAAACTATATGAACTGAGCACCCAACAAAGATGAATAAATATATTCTCTTTATGCACACATTTACATGGCGGTAGTCTAAAGATCCAACCCCTGGAACAAAATATATTAACCTATCGAATATATACATATTATGGTATTAGAGAAAGAATTAAGTACCTGAATAAAAATAAAATATGACAACCATTGTAAATGATTATATATATATATATATATATATATATATATATATATAAATAACACACACACACACACACACACACACATATATATATATATATATATATATATATTAAACCTTTGCCACGATAGTTACCCCAAACTTCAATGCATAGGGAAAATATAACTACCAATATTACATATATATTTAAATCTTATTAATAGGTCCATATATCCACTTAAAATAACTACTAACCTGACCATAAGGACATATATCTTAAATATAAACCTAAAAATAAATAAAGAAAGAAAGAACATGAAAAACTAAAAACAAATGAAGGAAAGATTGCGAAAAATAGCGAAGAATAAAAAATATATGAATAAATAAAAAGTAAATAAATAAAAGTAAATAAATAAAAGTAAGTAAATAAATAAATAAATAACCAAAATAAAAAATATATAAATAAATAAAAAAGTAAATAAATAAAAAAAGTTAATAAATAAATAACCAGAAACACTTGACAGTAGGAAGTCGTTAGTAGTAAAGAAAGGACAACCATAAAACCAACGCAGTATATAAGGAGTAGCGACGATAGGAATATAAACGTACTTAAGATCAAAGCAAAAATGTAGCCGACAGACGAATACAATTCTAACGCCTCCCAACTCTCAACAGCTGAATCACATAAAACTACACTTCCCCTTCCCTATTCTGAAAACTTAAAAAACTAAAAAAAAAAGAACGAATAAAAACACAAGATAAAAAAAACAAATTAATAAATAAAAATACCACTTGTCAAAAAGAAATTAAAGTCGCTACCAATAAAAAAAAAAACATACAACCATAAATAACGTATTAGAAATTTTATATCAAGGGAAATAAATAACCACCGAGCAAAAAGAATAACCTTACACCTCCATACTGATGACAGTTCAAACACGGAAAACAGCATTTCCTCTTCCCCTTACCACACATCCAAAAAACTCTGTTGCTCACATTAACAAAATATACACCCCAATTCTCCCCGGTATGTAGATTAAACCCAAATATCTTATAAAAACCAATGTAATCTTGACACCCGTTCCAATATTAATTCTTTCTTGGTCTGATAAAGTGTTGGTCCTGAATTGGGACTCCACTGAAACATGTATGCACATATGTAACCAATAATGTTTGTATGATAAACAGACTATATATACTCTCAGTCCCGCATTGAGCACTCTTTAATAATCCCACGGGTTTCATTAGATTGACAGCTAAAAAACTAATCGATATAATAGGTATATATATATATATATATTATTTATGAATTATTAATTAATAATTACTACGTGCATAAAAGTAGTAATTATAAATTAATAAGTAAAAAATATATTTCAATAAAAAAAGTAAATACGTCCTAAAAAGTCTGAAAAGAAAACTGTAAACAAAGGGCAAATAACTCCTTTCTTATAATAAAAAAACGTACAGGGAGCGGGAAAAAGAAAGAAATTAATCGCTAATAAAAAAAATAAAAGTTCAACAATCTTATATATATGTGTGTGTGTGTGTATATATACACATATATATACACATATATATACACACACAAACATATATATATATATATATATATATATATAAGTAAATTTGCGTTAAGCGCAAATTACTGATATTAATGAAATTCTAGCTATCAATACTTATTTTTATATGTACATGCGTATATGTATGGTACATTTTTGGTAAGAAAGCCAGTATTTTATGAAATCTACATTTGATAAGAACTGAATAGATAAATAGATAGATTAATAGATAGATAGATAGATATAAAGTAAATCTCATAAGATTTGTAATTGATAGTTATTTTTGTAAAAATAGGCATTTGCGTTAATCTTTTTAGTAAACAATTTTAGTACATAGTTGTCACCATTGTTAGAAACTAATATTTTGCTTTTGATCGATTTCTTCGTAAATAAGACGAAGATTTGCCCCACTAAGCGAAAACCATTATATCTCAATAATGTACCCCGGAGGAAACTAATGCCAGAATAATTTTGTATGCACGGATTCATTTTTGTTTGAATAGTACATTTCAGACGGATTATAAAGCTTTTAAGAAATGCTTTTTCGGAAATACTTTGACTAAACTAGTTAGTACAACCTTTTGCCTAGTCCTACGACTTATGACTCTTAATTGTTCAGCCCATATAGCGGATTATATAGCTTTTAATAAATACTTTTTCAGAAATACTTTGACTAAACTAGTTAGTACAACCTTTTGCCTAGTCCTACGACTTATGACTCTTAATTGTTCAACCCATATAGCGGATTATATAGCTTTTAAGAAATACTTTTTCAGAAATACTTTGACTAAACTAGTTAGTACAACTTTTTGCCTAGTCCTACGATTTATGACTCTTAATTGTTAAGTCCATATAGCGAGATTATATAGCTTTTAAGAAATACTTTTTCAGAAATACTTTGACTAAACTAGTTAGTACAACCTTTTGCCTAGTCCTACGACTTATGACTCTTAATTGTTCAGCCCATATAGCGAGATTATATAGCTTTTAAGAAATACTTTTTCAGAAATACTTTGACTAAACTAGTTAGTACAACGATTTGGCTAGTCCTACGACTTATGACTCTTAATTGTTCAGCCCATATAGCGAGATTATATAGCTTTTAAGAAATACTTTTTCAGAAATACTTTGACTAAACTAGTTAGTACAACTTTTTGCCTAGTCCTACGACTTATGACTCTTAATTGTTCAGCCCATATAGCGAGATTATATAGCTTTTAAGAAATACTTTTTCAGAAATACTTTGACTAAACTAGTTAGTACAACCTTTTGCCTAGTCCTACGACTTATGACTCTTAATTGTTCAGCCCATATAGCGAGATTATCTGATACAGCACTAGTTAATCTAACTTTTTGTTTTAGACTACGATTCCCTTTTTTTTTCAAGTCAGTCACTTTTGTTGAGATTACTCGAGACCATTACGGCTCATGTTGTCTCCGAACTGCTCAGCTCCGTTTTGGCGAGATTATAAGAAGCAATTACGGTTGACATCTGACCCAAAGGTCCAGAAGCATTATCTGTGCCCCGGAAATTATCGGATTTCAAAATATTACGCAATCATCATTGCAGTTTCCCATTTTCTTTACCTAAACTTTCTTTTATTCAGCAACCCTTCTATCTAACACGAGCACTATTTATTTCTTTATTACATCAAATTTCCGATATTTTCCAAGCTAATTTGTCCGCAACCCGAACCATCAGAAGTCCAGTCACTAACTTCTGGTAGTTAAGTTACATCTCGTACCCGGTAAATTTGATTCGTTATTCGAGTCTTTTTTTTGTAGCTTTCGGACACTTTCCACATACAAATTATTTATAATCTATATCTTCCATTTCTTAAATACTTAGTGGACACTTATCTTCCTACCACAGCGGTCATGCAGCTGTTGCGTTTTCTCATACAAAGTTATACTTTTAGAATCAATAATATTCCGTTAACATTACTGTCTTACTTAACTGCCAAGCAATTCCTCTTGCCATTAGTTTTGAAATAAAAAATGACGAAATATGTCCATTCTGTATTCAAAATTAGACTTATAAAACCCCAAGTAACAAAATACTGAAAAATGAAAGCATCAGACATGGTTTACAACTTACAAATAAAAACTCTTGCTAAGAAATTTCACGCGCCTTTAAAAAAGCTAACTTTAGTAACCATAAAATAAAAACTGCATACATTTAATTTTCTTAGTTGAAAGTCGACCATTGAACAGCTCAAAATTCAACTTACAAGAATAAAACATGTTCATTTCTACACGTTTCATTTAAACTTCTTACTAAGAGCTAAGTTCCCTAAAAAACACGCTTTAGCAACCGAAAATATCACTTATAAAACATGAAATAATTTCGAAAGAGAAAAATTAAAACAAACAAAATACTTACAACTCGGCTTATAGCTTACAATTCCTTTTGTTTCAAGTTATCTATTTCAATTTAGTTAATAATTTCATACTTACTCAAAGTTTCCGTCTTGGCTTGGCCCGATCTTATTTCCTTTCTTTGCGACCGAATTTTTCCATGGTAACCCGTTTTATTTGTTCATTTTTCAACCGTTTTAGAAATAAGGCCTGGTCGATACGACGCCAAATTATCTTCTGTAACGTAGTAAGAGAACCAACGTGTTTACACAAGGAACCCAAACCTTGTAGCAAAGTACATAAGAAACACAGGACTCGACTTCTTTTTAACAACGACATTTATTTTCTCATTCTCCCGCCACGCGTGGCTTCTCGTTACGGTTGTGACGTCATCCACGTCTCCAACCTGATCGTTCCCTCTAATGTGCTCTCTCTCTCTCTCTCTCTCTCCCTCTCTCTCTCTCTCTATATATATATATATATCTGTGTGTGTGTGTGTTTATAGTCTTTTTTGTCCTTACAGTGAGGTCATTTCGCATTTTGTATGCATTTGCGCGCCCACGTTCTGCTACGAACGTGAAGCCACTTAATGAAAGCTACTAAAATATACCATTTTAATGTAAGAAAACAAGCCAACGATAAGTGTTATTTGAGTAGATCATGGTATATTGATTCTTCGCCCACCCCTCTTTGTCAGAAATATGGCTCATGTTTTTATGTATTGGGACCCTACGCCAGAAGGAAGATGTTATGTTAATTAGTAGGAATTTAAATAGTGTGTTATTAAGTAAATGTCTAGACATCCTGGCAACAAGCGAAAATAAACCCAGTGCATCTAGCGAGTGAGGCGATTAGTTGTAAAGAGTCAGCTTCTTAGACAAAGCATGTTGGAAGCAGGTGTCAAACTGTTTATACAAATTGCGCCACGTGATCGACACAAAGTTTTCGATGCAGTTTGCGGCGAGAAAGTAACCGATTCAAACGTACCGACAATGTCGACATCCAGGATCCGTTTATTAACCATTTTTTAGGCTAAGTAAGAAAATCTAGTGAAAAAAATTAATTTTAGCATTTTTTTTCATGAGACATTTACTTTGATATCTCCGCTTGTGAACAAATATCTCTCACTAATAAAACCTTAAAACCATCTAGAGTTGAGCCGACCGACAGTCACTAGACGACGCAACAATACAAAGAAGGAAGCACATAGAAAAGCAACGAAAAAAGAACAACAGAAACTGTGCAACGTATGTATAAAAATCCATTTATCAATTGATTTCTTTATCGTTTACATGGGCAACATGTACGCGTTTGTTGTAAAAGGCATGTGCTAGCCATGTGCATCCTTTTTGCTTAACGTTGTTTAACACTTTGTTCATTTTAAAGACTGTTGTGAAATATTATGCTTACGGTGGTACACATTCTACTCTCTATAAATCTCATTATGATCTCATTATTGCTGCTACATCGTGTGCCGTCATAATCGTCTTCGATTAATTTGCTAGACACATAAGGCTTCGCTAAAATGAAGGATTTATTAGCATAAGAGACATAGTTTCAATACGATTGTATATCTCCGAGAGAGAGAGAGAGAGAGAGAGAGAGAGAGAGAGAGGGGGGGGAGAGAATCAGAGAGCGAAATGTACCATATGTGTATAAATAGTTATACACTTGTTACTGAAAACCCAGGATCGATAAACAATTGAAAATATTTTCACAAAAGCCGCAATTTTTGGTCAAGATCAAAGTGTAGTATCTGTTCCGGCAGATGCTGCAGGCTATGACTAGCTATGACTAGCTATGACTAGCAAAGACCAGATGTGGGGGCAACCCCACATGCCTGACCATTAACCAGCTCCCATTTCCCACCTCTCGGGAGCTGGTCCCCTTTTTCCCTTCCCCCTCCCTTCACTCCTCACATTAAAAATCGGTCTTGTGCCTAATTTGCTCGGTGGGGGAGCAAATAAATACCATCTGTTTTTCAGATGCTGCATTTCATTTTCTTGTTCTCTTTCGGTGGAGGAGAAATCCTTCACGACTGAGGCAATTTTTATTTTTGTACCTTTTCTCCACGTTAAAAAAACGACCCTGGTGTCTAACTCTGTCCCGTGGGGAGGCATAGTAAATAGGTACAATTATTATGTAGAAAATAACGAATAAAAAAGCAGAGAACTTAACATTTTAAAGCGACGAGTTACTTGCGTGTGCAATACAGAGAAAGAGAGATAGAAATATACCAGACGCCTACAATTATTAGGTACTTGTACACCACTTGCCTTCAATGACGTTAAAATATTGGCAACGCCATTCTCTGCTTGAATTGTCACTATGACAAAACTAGATTTCTCTCTGGCTTGAAGTCACTTAATTTCATCCAATTCTGTTTCTAGGCTCAACACTGACCGAAAGGTGTCACTTTAGTTATGTAATAAAAACTGTTCACTGAGTGAATATAGAAAAATAGATAAACAGAGAAGCTTAAGAAGGAGACTCAACTCATGACTCATCATCCCCCCCCACGCATGGGGATGGAGATGAATGACGACAGATTTTCGTGACCGCGCACTTGAAAAGCTAGTAGTAAACAAATGCAATAATACTCTTTTCTAAAAATTTCATCAGATTCATAACTTCCGCTTATTTTTGTGGTCATATTTTAACCCAACATCTGTCAATCGTTTCCTCATCTCTACCAAATAGTTTCTCTATTCAAATAAAGGTATGCGTCCATTGGTGGACGCAATATTAAAAAATAGAACAGCTTTCTGAGAGAAGGAAACGATTAATGTAAAAAAATCATTTACTGCTGATATGCTGGAACATTACTGTCTTAACTGTTTAATATTTGCTAAAAAGTTGGAGTCTTGCAAGTTTCATTTATAATTATCAAACCAGCGCACTGATATTTCTTTAGGTGAGGAACAAACCGATTTCACTATCTAAGACATCGGTAAAAATCGCGAGCTGGAATCTGCAAACGTTGTTCAATACAGCAGAATCAAATTACCCGGACGACGCACTGCCTTTATCTGCATTGAACTTGAACGGTATCCACTAGTTATAGGTGCTCTTCTCGAAACGTGGATCAGATAAAGCCTGCCGCGAATCTATGATTGGCTTTGTTATCAGATCTTCCATAATCCTACATATTACAGAGATGCCACACAGCTTCTTATAGCGGATTCTAACATTTCGGCTTTAACTCTCTCTTCTTCAATCAGTTCATGATATTGACCAATATGTATTTATCAACAATTTTTATTTCCGCTCATGTGAGAACTGGTCATTATTGCATATGAGTGCACTCCCTTTATATATATATATATAGTAATTTATAAAATATATATGGCGATTAAGCTACACTGAATAATACAGTTTACGCATAAATCTATACTTCCGTATATTAATTTTATGTGAGTAAATTAAGTAGTTATATATATATATATATATACAATGATCCAAACATAATTCTCAATGAAAAACCAAGACACGGAATAATAAAATAATGTTAAAAAATACACATTGTTGGTGACTACTCCCTTATTTAAATATATATATATATATAAATATATATATATATATATATATATATATATATATATATATATATATATATATATACCTTGTATCAAAGCTGATAATATTAATTATATATTGGAAAAGGCTCTATATCGTTTCGAACACACCATTGTTCGTGGAAAGATCGATTTTGGATTCAATTTTATATTCTAGAATTATTTCATTATCTTCTATATATCTCTAAAAGTGAAAGTATCTGTCTGTCTGTCTGTGTGTGTACATTTCCGTACGTAATAACTCTGTCAATTTTCAGTCTACAGACTCAAAATTTGATATACAGGGTACTGAGATTTGGGAAAATCGATGTGATCGGTTTTCAGCCAGAAATTTCGCTGTTAATGGGTCAAAGTTCAACGATTTGACCTTTGAGAACTCTACCAAACTCCTGGGGGGCAAATAGCAAACCTTCACGTGGTGCCCTCTGTTAATCCTTCGGGAGAACCAATTGCTACATTACGCAACATGTCTGCATATCTCCGGTGGCGGTAAAAGGATAGACCCTCGGCCCCGGAAACAACATGTCGGCCAAATTCAAGATCATCAGCTTCAATGCTGAAGGTATGTCCCTACCCAAATCTGACATTTTATCTAACCTGAAAGCAGATGTCCTCTGCATCCAGGAGATCCATAAATTAGACAACCCACCAAAAATACCTGGAATGCACCTCGCTATCTCTCATCAAAGTGTTGTGCACGGGAGTGCTGTTTATATTCGTGACAAATCAATACTCAAAGGATTTACTGACTTTACCTCAAGGAGTATCGAAATTTTGCAGGTGAAAACAATTCACGTAACCATCACCTCCGTCTACAAGCCACCACCTGTACCATTCAGTTGGCCTGACAACATCCAAATTGACAATAATGCCAATATCATAATTGGCGACTTCAACAGCCACGACATGATGTGGGCTATGTTAAGAACAACTAGGACGGAGATTTTGTTGAAGAATGGACCTTACACCAAAACCATGCCATTCTCAATAGGCCTAAGGATAAACCATCCTTCTTAAGCGCTCGATGGCGAAAAGGCTATAACCCCGACCTCGCATTTTCATCAGCAAGGCATCAACACAACTTCAGCAAGTCCACTGGCCAACCGATCTCAAAATCCCAACACCGACCCATTATTGTTTAGATGCAACCAGTAATTTGACCTGTGCCTACTAAACCTATGGCCAGATTCAACTATCGGAGGGCTAACTGGGAGGGTTTCACGGACAACTTAGAGAATACAATTAATGATGTACCCCCGTAGCATCAGGATATGAAGCCTTCCAAGCTCTTGTGTGGCACATTGCCAAGAAGAACATTCCAAGGGGCTGTAGGAAGGAATACCTAACTTGCTTGGATGAGACAAGTAAGACCATCTAGGAAAATTATGTACAAGCATATAACAGAGACCCATTCGAAGAACTTACCACTGAGCTGGGCAACAAACTGTTGGCCTCTCTATCTGCAGCCCGTAAGGGGCGATGGATGGAGACCGTTGCAGATCTGGACATGACCCACAATAGCAAAAATGCATGGAAAACAATAAAGAAGCTAAACAGCGATAAAAAACCGGACATTACAGCAGCAGCAGTCTCACCAAACCAAGTTGCTCACCAACTACTTATAAATGGGAAACCACTACACAGAGAACGAAGTTACGTTAAACAGATTAAAGAGAAGATGGGCGAAGTCCACAAAGAGTCTGATGACATGTTCCCCCCATTTCCTGAGGAGGAATTGAAGACTGGAATTAAACATCTCAAGTCTAGAAAGGCATCAGGACTCGATTGTATCGCAACAGAGATGATCCAGAATTTTGGGCCAAAATCTCGTGAATGGATCCTATCACTGTTCAACTCCTGTGCTGCTGGATACAACATTCCCAAGATCTGGCGACGGGCAAACGTTATAGCTCTTCTGAAACCAGGGAAAGATCCCCAACTACCATCTAGCTATCGCCCTATATCCTTGTTGTGTGTACTGTACAAGTGGTATGAACGCCTCATTCTGGCCAGGATATCACCAGCAGTTGAAGACCAGCTTACGGACGACCAGTCTGGGTTCAGAGAGGGGGGTTCATGTGTTAGTCAGGTTCTGAACTTGACTCAATACATAGAGGATGGGTATGAAAGAAAAAAATCACAGGGACTGTATTTATCGACCTCACGACAGCTTATGACACCATCAACTACCGAGCACTTCTGCTGAAAGTTGGCCAGACCTTGAAGAACAGAAAAATGGTTTCCATTATAGAATCTCTTCTCCGGAATCGAAGATTCTTTGTCGAAATGGATGGTAAGCAGAGTCGGTGGAGGTCACAGAAGAATGGTCTGCCCCAGGGTTCTGTCTTGGCGGCGACTGTTTAACATCTATACAAATGACCTACCAGAATGTACAGACATCCATAGATTCATCTATGCGGATGACACGTGTCTTGCGACACAAGACAAGAGCTTTGAAGCAATTGAGAAAAGAATCTCCAGTGTCTTAAAAACCCTAGCCTCCTACTATAAGAAATGGTTCCTCAATCCCAATCCTGGGAAAACAAAAGTTTGTAATTTCCACCTTAACAACCACATAGCCAACAGGAAGCTGAAGATCCAATGGGAAGGTAAGGAGCTAGTAAATAAACCATATCCAGTCTACCTTGGCATCACACTGGACCGAACTCTCTCCTTCAAGATACACATAGACAAGCTCCGAAAGAAGATCGCGCCTCGAATTAACTTAGTCAACATACTGGCTAACACGAGTTGGGGAGCAGACCCACACACGCTAAGGACAACATCATTAGCCCTATGTTACTCCACGGCTGAATATGGCGCTGCAGTATGGTCTCGCTCAGCTCATGCTCACTGCATTGACGCAGATCTCCACAAAGCTTGCCGGATCATAACCGGAAACTTAAAAAGCACACCTCTACCAGCCCTATACAGATTAAGTGGCATACCACAATCTAAAGTCCGCCGGGATATAATTGCGAGAGTTGAGCGTACTAAACAACTCGAAGACCCCAGACACCCTCTCTATGGCTACTCGGAGGTGGCTAGACGACTTGTGTCCCGACGAAGCTTTGCCACAGTGGAGGAACCACCGGACACTCCTACATCCTCTTACCGGCTGCAGATGTGGAGAGAGGTAGACGCTCAGTCTACAAATATAGCACTGCCAGAGCCCAGTGGAACCTTACCACCTGGCACACACCTGTCCCGTTCGGAGTGGGTCACTCTGAATAGGGCAAGGGCAAAAGTTGCAAAAACTGGCGACAACCTCCTCATGTGGGGTTACTCTACAACTGCTGAATGCCCCTGTGATGCTCAAGTTCAGACCATCGAGCACATTTTAACATCTTGCCCACTGGGGCCCAACTGCATGGACGAAGACCTCAGTGTTGGTAATGAAACCGCACGCCGCTGGTTGAAGAAATGGAGCTACAAGATATGATGACCAAATTCCTCCGACGATTTGGGGTCTAAACACTTGAAATTTTAAATATAGATTCATTGGACATGGATCTAACTTAATAACTTATTTTGAGCCCAAAACAATAAATGTTAAAGGGTCATAATAGGGGTCAAATTTAATAAAATTAACCGCTTTTTTTTTGCTCAACATACACCTCCATATACTCGGGCAACGCCGGGCTGAAATGTTTGTATATATATATATATATATATATATATATATATATATATATATATATATATATATATATATATGGTGGGGAACGAATGTTGTTAAGGAAAACAATACTGCGAATATTTCAACAAAAATTATATTATGTAGATAAAAACATTCAACAAGACTACCTTCTAAATCCCTATCTTTCACTCAAAACAAAAAAAATCCGTTTCCCGTGACTCACCCTGTGTAACATTTTAATGACATTAATAGGTGAGCAAAAACTAGATCCAATATTTTATTGTTCTTTCGAAGTTGATAACGAAATAAGTCACCGATAAAATTGCCCCAAAGCAAAAAACTAAAATGGTTTTATCCTTTTATTTTTAAAGAGGATACTGTTTGATCAACAATGCTAAGAATCCGTGATAATAATAGCTATTTTGTTTTTAAAACCTGAAAAAAAATTCTTCACGATAAACAGTTATTGCAAGAAATGAACTCACTCGAACAAAACAAAACGCTTGGAACTAAAAGGATGAAAAACTTCCTAGTTTGTTTTACACAAGCATCAATATGTCGCCACACACCATGAAGAGTCAGCAAGGTACAAAGCGAGAGATTTCTTGTACAAAAGTTATGTCTGTATATCTTGCTCTACTTCGGTATTGAGCACTCTTGCATCAATCTAATATATGTTATAATTCAATGCCAATATTTTCCAGTAGCCAATGAACTCCCAACGAGATTATGTAAGAGTGCTAAATACAAAAGCAGAACAAGATATACAGACATAACTGTTGTACAAGCAATATTGTCTCTAGTTGTTGTAACTGGCTTAACGAAGCATGTTCATGGATATGTGACGATATATATATATATATATATATAAAGCTGAACGTCTGTGTGTGTGTGTGCGTGCGTGTGTTTGTGTGTGTGTGTGTGTGTGTGTGTGTGTGTGTGTGTGGTCACAAATAGGCTCCTGTATGGTTGACTATTTAAAAAACCTGCTTAAATATAATGATAGAAGATGTACCGAGGATTAGGAATGCGTATGTTTGATCTGGCAGAACGGTGGTTCATAAAAATTGTGGGGTCTTTGTGGATCTTTATATAACACCAAAAGATAGAGGAAATGAGGAAGCACGGCTATCGAAATCCTTTTACCCGAATACGATGTCCTCCATGTTAAAAATATACCTTTTGTTGTAAAAATCTAATAGATAAACATCTGAAGAAGTTGATGGGGATAGGATATTTTTATGGAAACATAAATCGTAAAATTGCCAACTCATCAATGAAACAGCTGTAATGGAAAAAATCAAAGAAATAAACGAAGGTTGTAAAAATAAAAACGCGAGTCTTTGAATTTTCAACAAAATTTTCACTATATATATATATTATATATATGTTATATATATATTATATTATATATATATATATATAGCTTATTTACAGTACATTAACATTATTTAATACATCTTTCGCCTCGATAACTGTTAGGTTTAATCTAAATATAATAATTATTTACCTTAGACTTGTGAAAAAAAGGAAGTTGAGAGTGATACTTAGGTCTTGTGAGCTCAGTCCCAGGTGATATTGTGGCCAACATGAATGAAGATGAGCAACTGATATTTATGGTCTGCAATGGGAGTAGGAGGGTAGTGGGAGGTGATTAGGAACATGTATATTCAGGTTTGATTATTCTCTTATAGTTGAGACTAATTTTTTTATCATGGAGACCAGATCAGTATTTCTTTACTCGATGCAAAATTAGATAGTTTTTATTACCAAACCCTGATGGGCCGTTTAAAGAGCATTTCTTTTTTGCAACCCTGATGGTTGCCTGCTCACTTTTGAGTATCACATTTAAACCTGTTGTTTTACAGACCTAAAAAAAAGAGTTATTGCCCTTGGAAATGAATTACATTACAGTTTTACGAGGTGGACAAATCTCTCCTGTATCTCAATATTGATACGGATTTAACGGATGTTATCTTAATATTTTCTTCTGTTAGATTTTGGGAAAACATCTTCAACATTAGACATAACAATAAAAAGTTCTTGTCAAATTTGCACGAGACGCCAGTTTGCTATGTATATGCGACGGAATTTGATACATGCATGTTTGAATAGTTTCAGTGATTTCTTCAACGTTACATAAAATAATTATTTCAATGTCCAAATTGATTTTAGACGAACAAATGTTTCAGCGAAATAAAATTGCAAAACTAAACAGCTTACCATATTTGTAACCTCTAATGTGTTTTATTTATTGCTATTAGAATACGTTTGACGTCATCAATCAGCACACATAAATTAATGCGGATAAGACAAAGTTCATGACTTTCAATGTGGAAGGAGAGATCAGGGCTCTGGTTGGAACAACACTGAAAGAAGTCGCTGAGTTTATGTATCTGGGCAGCAACATAGTTTCCACAGAGAGAGATATCGAAATTCGCATCTCAAAACCATGGGCCGCATTGGATGGACTACGTTCAGTATGGACTTCAAGGCTAACTGACAAACTGAAAAAGTAGTTCTTCAGGGCAGTGGTTGAGTCTGTCCTTGTATACAGTGCTACAGCCTGGACACTTACCAAAAGATTGGAAAGAAAACTAGACGGCACATACACCCGTATGCTACGAGCAGTATTAAATATATCTCGGCAAACTTATCTCACGAAGCAGCAACTTTATGACAACCTACCTGCCATATCTAGTACCATCAGGGAGAGATTTTCCAGTTACTGTCTGAGAAGCAAGCATGAATTAGTGAGTGAAGTATTGCTATGGACTCTACGGCACGGAAGTGCAAGCAAAGGACGACCTAGATCCACGTACATCCAGCAAATAGCCCAGGACGACAACTGTGAACCTGAAGATCTGAGGCAGCTGATGGAAGACAGGAAACTCTGGAGAGGAAGAGTCACATTGGTCCGGGCAAGGAGCCCGTCCTGATGATGATGATGATGATGATGATGATGATGATGATGATGATGATGATGATGATGATGCATTTCATTTTGATTGTTCGTGAAATATATCAAACAAAATTTAAATGAGTAGTTATTGTCGATGTTTAGTAGTTTGACAAACACACTAATTTCCATGTAAAATAATCACTAATCAAAAAACATCTCGTTGAAATACACAATTTGAATTATTCCCACACAAAAAGATAAATAAAAACCAGTTTGTATTTATTTCAACTGAAATATTCTGGATTCCATCTAATGCTATTCAGACGTCTACTGATATTAGCAAGTAAATATACATAAATTAAATTATACGAATTGCGTTATTAATTTATTTAATTTATGTTGAACCTTTATAACTTGATATTTTTAGATGGTTTTTCTCTTCCGTTATTGGTAACCTTTCTTGAACTTTGAACTGTCCTCACAGACTTTCTGCAAGTCAATGCGAGTTATCTAACATTTAAATTTAATTATTACTCTAAACTTTATTCAGTACCTAATTAATTGAACCAACTTGTTTTAAAACTATAATTAATTTCGTCATAGCCATTTATTCAAATCTTTTTATACAATCATCGGATGAAAATAGTTTCCTGAAATTTTAATCTCTTAATATACGACATTTAAACCTTTTGTTTGACAGACCTATGGAAGAAGAGTTATCTCCCTTGGAAATAAAGAAATGTTGCCATGACGGTTTTACGAGGTGAACAAATCTATCTCGTATCACAAACTTTATATGGATCTAACAGCTTCTACCGTAGTATTTTCTTCTGTAAGATTTGGGAAAAAATCGGCAAAAAAAAAAAATGTTTTGCTAAGAATTTAAATGCCAAGTAAATGACTTTTGATTCGCACAATCTAAATGTTTCTAAATTTCTTTTACATTCAGAAGAGTCACAGCATAATTAATTCTTTATTGTTCAACTCTTAAAATATGTTTTAGAATATTTGACTTATCGAATAAAACGAAATGCATTATGATGAATTTAATTTCGAAATGAAATTATTATTTTTTAAAAGAAGACTAGCTTATACCCTCTCCCTGAACAGTGTTCTCGAAGTGCCTTAGAATGTCAATTTCAATCATTACCTAGCTTCTACCGTTTTATATCTCGTACAAAAAGAAAATATTTATCAAATGTCGTGAAAAATACGCTACTGCATGGAGAGCACGTTGTTACGTAGTCAATAAACAGTGTTTACATATACGTTTCTTACATGTTGTCTATGGCCGCTTCCTTTTTACAAGGAATCGAATTCATTATATGCATAGGCTTGTGTGTGACATACCTTAATTCGCTATCTTTCCTTTTCTTCTTTTCAATGTTGACTGAAGCCACTGTTTCTCTACGTCTAACATACATTGCCACATTGATTCTTCGCCCGATCGTTGCTGCATCTAATGGGTGAGCGTCGATTCTCTTATCAGTTAAAAAAAACATCTTTCCATGCAGAAAGACATACACCCATATTCCTGGAAGTTTCTAAGTTCTGGAGAAAATTGACTCACATAGGAAAAAAAGGGAAAGAGAGAGAGAGAGAGAGAGAGAAAGAGAGAGAGAGAGTAATTAGCCAATTAATTAGTCAACTCATTTACTTAACTACAATGATAGACATACGAACAGAGATCGTTGGCGGCGTTATTTCGCTCTTGGCGATTGTCAAGCTTTCCTTACAGTACCATTGACTAACTGCCTCGCGCAACAGCTCCCCTGGCAGATTCGCATTATTCGATGTCACTCCTCCGGCTTCCATCGACAGAATCGTTTGAAACGTTAGTTTCTTTCTCAGCCCGACAAATCATGACATCATTTGTCACCTCGATATCTTTGTTTGGTCCAACTCCTCTGACCTCTCGCTTTGTGTATTAACTTTACATATTAGCAATCTTCGACTCACCTCTGAAAATGATTCGGCTTTGCAAGTCTGGTTCCTTTCGACATGTACTCAGTGTAATTATGTCAAACTTTTACTAGCTGACAAATACGCTAGTGACCTAGGGTCATTAATGCTGGATGTTGAGCCAGGCCTACGTCGATAAAATCGAAGGTGTGCACACACGCACATTCAAGAAGGCTTTTGATCTGCATTCTTGTGTCCTATAAAAATGACCTACATTGAACTTACCACCGACACCAAAGTTAGGCTTATATTCCAGGTCGGAAGTTAGAATTGCGCAACGCAAAATAAGGACGAACGATTAAATATGTTAAATATTTACATTTCAGAAATGTCGGTTAATGTTTTGATAAGACACGGTTAAGCTAAACAACGAGAGGGAGAGAGAGAAAAATGGAAGGCCGACAGTTATCCAGTGTGATTGATATTTTTCCTCGTCGCCTGGCACATATACATAACCACTATTGCAGGTAACCGCAATTGTTTTGTTCTGTCTCTCTCTTGTCGATGTACAAAAGTTTATTGCAAATAAACTTCTATGTTTTCAAAATGTGCCTGTGTTAATTTTGAGAACAACGACAAAAGAATTGCCAGATTATATACTTTCGCAAGCATTGAAAAAGTGCAAACTAGAAAATTATATATACATTCAATATCGCAAGACCAATAGTAGCAATATTGAATGTAGTTACGTATTATTTCTATTGACTTCAAGGTGTGCGATTATACAAATTAAATTGGTTATTGTGTGATCCCCTAAGAGTCTGGAAGAAAAATACGACTAATTATTAAACAAATAAACAAAACTTATTGAACAGAAAAGGAAAAACAATAAACGAAGGGTGTGGGTATACGTCAGTCCGAATGCCACGAGTGCAAGACTCGAGAACAACATTGTGTGTTAACGCTAATAGACATATTATTCTAGTCATTACAATATATAGAAAGGTTTATTATTATCCCACCTGACTACAACTTGGACGTCTTCAAGTCCAACATAAACAAATTCCTGATGAACCGCCCCCTTAAGTAAGACACTTAATCAAATCAATACTAACGATTCGATCGATCGATGCCTCCGTTCAGTCTCGAAAGACAAAGGATACCCCTGTATGGGACAGTTACGCGTGTAGTTGTGAGGCAAGGGTTGCGCAATCCTTAAACACATTCCCCTGAATCGACACTGTTTGGGTCTCGTGGCAAGGAGAAGACCAGGACGACTGGAAACAATGCCGAGATAAGCAAAGAGCACCTACAGCACCTGGGAGTCCCAAATGGTCACCCATTTAGTACTGACCAGGCTCAACGTTGCTTAACTTCGATGATCCAGCGGGAACCGGTGTGTCAACGTGATTATGCCGTATACGAACGATTACTACGATACTATCCCATTGATTACTGTACACGCAATAACCCTTATCGCCGAGTAGCTTCCAGGCCTTGATAAGTAGTGACCATGTAAAAAAAAGGGTGCACAGACTACAACAGTTATATTTGTCCCTTTTATATGCATATAAATCGCAAGTATCTCAGAAATCGAGTTAGACAATGAATTCGAATGTCGCACAAATCCAACTTTCGAACAGTCTCGGAAGATCTCATTTGTATTGACGGGGACTTACGGCAGACAACAGTAATCTTCTTATATTTCTTGAAGTATTTTTTTTAAACAAATATGCATTTATCTCTTAGAAGACATGAAAGGTTTAGTTTTCGATCGCTAAAACTGGACAACATTCATGCCGGGATATTGATTTGTCGATGCTAAACGCATTAAGTTAAAGCTTTTAGCGCTGACAGGTAGGCAAGTTCGTAAAAGAAATTTAATAGAAAAAAAATAGAAAAAAAAGAAAACGATGAAAAAATAACAGCCGA
>NC_136485.1:141994058-142069058 GCF_053919585.1 Euprymna scolopes
TATTTTGCATTCTTCATTCATTATTTTTTTGCGTATTTTACATTCTTCATTCATTATTTTTTGCGTATTTTACATTGTTCATTCATTATTTTCTTTGCGTATTTTACATTGTTCATTTATTATTTTCTTTGCGTATTTTACATTCTTCATTCATTATTTTTCCGTATTTTGCATTCTTCATTCATTATTTTTTTGCGTATTTTACATTCTTCATTTATTATTTTTTGCGTATTTTACATTGTTCATTCATTATTTTTTTGCGTATTTTACATTGTTCATTCATTATTTTTTGCGTATTTTACATTGTTCATTCATTATTTTTTTGCGTATTTTACATTGTTCATTTATTATTTTCTTTGCGTATTTTACATTCTTCATTCATTATTTTTTGTGTATTTTACGTTATTCATTTATTATTTTCTTTGCGTATTTTACATTATTCATTTATTATTTTCTTTGCGTATTTTTACATTGTTCATTTATTATTTTCTTTGTGTATTTTACATTCTTCATTCATTATTTTTTTTGCGTATTTAACATTCTTCATTTATTATTTTCTTTGCGTATTTTACATTGTTCATTTATTATTTTCTTTGCGTATTTTACATTCTTCATTCATTATTTTTTTTGCGTATTTTACATTCTTCATTCATTATTTTTTCTTTGCGTATTTTACATTCTTCATTCATTATTTTTTTGCGTATTTTACATTGTTCATTCATTATTTTCTTTGCGTATTTTACATTCTTCATTCATTATTTTTTCTTTGCGTATTTTACATTCTTCATTCATTATTTTTTTGCGTATTTTACATTGTTCATTCATTATTTTCTTTGCGTATTTTACATTCTTCATTCCTTATTTTTTTTGCGTATTTTACATTCTTCATTCCTTATTTTTTTTGCGTATTTTACATTCTTCATTCATTATTTTTTTGCGTATTTTACATTCTTCATTCATTATTTTCTTTGCGTATTTTACATTGTTCATTTATTATTTTCTTTGTGTATTTTACATTCTTCATTCATTATTTTTTTGCGTATTTTACAATCTTCATTCATTATTTATTTTTGCGTATTTTACATTGTTCATTTCCTATTTTCTTTGCGTATTTTACATTCTTCATTCATTATTTTTTTTTTTGCGTATTTTACATTCTTCATTCATTAATTTCTTTGCGTATTTTACATTCTTCATTCATTATTTTTTTTGCGTATTTTACATTCTTCATTTCCTATTTTCTTTGCGTATTTTACATTATTCATTCATTATATTCTTTGTGCATTTTACATTCTTCATTCATTATTTTCTTAGTGCATTCTTTTCTCTTTCATTAATTTTTCATTCATATTCCACTCATTAATTATTTTCTTTCGTTACCCTAATTATTCATTCATTCCTACATTCATGTTCTTATTTAATCATGCATCTTTTATTCATCATTGTATTCCGTAATCTTTTCATTCCTTATTTCTATATGTTGTCCATCATTGATTAATTATTTTCTTTGTTTTTTCTATTCATTCATTATTTTCTTTCAATATCCTATAGATTCCTTCATTAATTACTTAACGTAATCTATTTCTTCATTCATTATTTTACTCTCCGAATGCTATCTTTTTAGTTTTCTATTCTTAGATTTATTCATTCGTTTTCTTATTATTTTATACAATTTATTAAGTAATTGATCAACACTTGCGAGTGTTTAAAAACATCTTTTCTCTTTTACTATTTTGTGTTTTTTTTTCTTTTACTCTATTTTTCACCTGATAAAAATATATACCAATTAAATACAAAAAAAAACTCAAGTAAAACATAAAATATGTAAAACAAAAGAAAAAAAAGCATAAGGGAACAAGACACAGCAATTAAAGTTGTTGAATTCTTCAAGTTTTCATTCTCTTTTTGTTATCTTATTTATTTAGTCTTTTGCTTTTTCTCCCGATGTTTTCTTTCATTTTTTTTAAATACATTTGTCAACTCCATGAAACCTCTTCGTTTCCGTCTCTGTTTTCTTCTCGTTTTCTGCCATTTTATTTATTTTGTGTGATTTTGATTTCACCTTGTTTTCCCCATATGAAAGCAAAACGGGAAGAGCGAGATTGAAAAGCAAGAAAGTTTTTAGTCTAAGACTTCCTGTCTTTCTTTCAAGTCTTTGCTTATTTTTGGTAGTCGTCATCATCGTCGTCGTCATCATCATTTTCTTCTGTTTCTTCTCTTGCTCCATCTTCTGCCCCTTCGTTCACTTTCCTCTCTTTCATTTTCTTATTCAGTTATATTTTCTAAATGCCTGATCCTTTGATGCTGGCCCAAATATTCTACCGATATTTGAAAGACATACATCAATATGCCAACCTCCTCAGAAAGCGAATATCATTCAATAAAGATATTCGTTTCAAATAAAAAATAAAATCACATTATAGAATATCTTGACATAAAGACAAATTTCCGTTTTATATTTTAAAATATTCTGTCTATGGAACACTCGAACAAATACAGAAGCATCATTCCATATAGGAATTTATCGTAGTCTGTCTGTTTGTATGGCCTCCTTTTCTCGCAAACTACTAAGCCAACCTGGTTCAAATATTGTATGGACTTTTGTTATAATAAGGTGAAGCGTGCTAAGTTTTATGGTATCCGTGCTGTGCAGTTATAGACCAGTTGTAATCAATACGAATTAGTGATCACAGTATCACATTTAATTTAGAATTTTTTTCGGAAACTACTGGCTTGATCTGGATGGAATTTTCTATGGACCTGAACTCTGATAAAGTGCAGCTAATTAATATTATGGTATCGGTTCAATGCACAGTATTGGATTAATAAGGATTAGTTACTACAATAACAGTTTTACTCTAGAAGTGTTCCCAGAAACTACTTGTCTGATATGGCTGAAATTTTGTATATCCCTCTGGTATAAAGTTCAGAGAACTACGTATTATGGTATCTATTCGCTGTAGAGATAGAGATTAATATTTAATGCAACAATGAGCAGGGAATTAATCATATTACACAATTAATTTGACATTGTTTATTTTATTTACTTATTTAGACTATTATTATTATCTTCTGTTTTTTTGTTTTCACGACGTTCCAGCCAATTATTCTTCTGGCCTTCATCAGGTTAACCGCGACGGGATAGGAATGTGTAATCTACCAACTACATCCACAACAATTACTGCCTTCGATAGTTGTTGTCATCTCATCATGGTTTGGCCAACTAATCCACTGACCGTTTTTTTTGGTGGCATTAAAACCGCTACCTTCAGGCAATGCTCATTTGGAATCGTAGATATTCCGTATCTCTATCCATTGGGCCACGGAGGGCAATCACGGTTGGATTTTTTTGGTCTTATAAATCTACATTTTTATATTTATTCTTCCAATCGTCGGGTCAGTAACGATTGTTATATTAATGAATTATTTTATTTGGAGCTATTGGAGGCAGTAATTGCTGTGGATGTAGTTCGACATTGCTATCCCGTCGCGATTAACCTGACGAAGGCCAAAGGAATAATTGGCCGAAACGATGAAGATAATAGTCCAAATAATTAAATAAAATAAATTAAACAAATTACTCATCTCAAAAATAATTCCAAAATAATTCAATAACTAATTTCTTTCTACTCCAGTAGTTTCTTCCCCAGAACTGCTAGACTTTGGAGTTCCATTCCAGGTCACTGCTTCCCCAACTGTACTGACATGCATAAGTTCAAGTGCAACGTGAACCAACATCTCGCTGCCCAAATCCCTACATAGTACCCCAGTAGATGTTTCCCCTGTTAGTAGCCCCCTACACCAAAGTGGCAATGTGCCTTGTTTGGGGTGAAAATGTAAAAAAAAAAAAAAAAAATTTGATATATAATATTCATCTTAAATCAACGGACCATAACTTTCGATCATCCTATGCAAACTCGAATCTCAACATAAAAGCAACGTTGTAAATATATAGTTCGAGATAAATGTTGCGTTTACTTTGTCATAGAACTATATATTTATTTTTTGCTTCAATTCACACTCTGTCAGTGCATAACTGATTTTACTCCATCCCCCTTTTTCTCCGCCCTCCTTTCTCATCGTCACTATCAATCAGATGATCAATAAAGTTTAACCAAGATTCCGCTTGTCGCTATGAGCGCCGAAAAGATAAGAGCGCCCTCTACTTTAATTGCCGACAATAGTTTACCTCTATCGGTGCACCGTAAGTGTACACACACACATAAACTGTGTAATTACTCCGAATAATACAGGTCATCTTATGTTTCAGTGTCATTATCTTAATGCTTTAGATTTATAGTAAAGTTCAAAGATGCTTTTCTATTTGCTTAAGGCACAATCTTATGTTAGATAATTGAGCAGTTCCACTTATGCCCATTTACTCCTGCTGTTTTATTTATTTTTTCTGATGAAATCGTCAAAAGTTAGCAAAAAACTGGATTTACTGCAGTATCTATTTTCCCTTTGTCTCTATGTATGCCAGCCTATCCAATATATATATGCATATTATTAATATATTGCATAATATCTACATATATATCTACTATTATGTACTATATATATATGTATATATATATATATATATATAGAGAGAGAGAGGTATACATATAAATATATGTACATATATATGTATATTATTAATATATTACATAATATTTACATATCTATATATATATATAAATGTAATTCTTGGTTCGTTCAAAGTTTATACAACCATATTTCTACATTACCAATTTATTTGAAATTTTCAGACAACCCATCTTTAGAGTCGAGGGATGTTTCTATGTTATTAAAATAAATTTACATCGCCAATTATAAAATATTAAATAAAATAAATATATTTTTCGTAAGCCGTTAGTGCGCACCTGTTTTGTTGATAGAACTGAACTTCCGGTTCGATTCATCTTACAGACTATGATTTGACGAAACGAATTAGAAGATTTCATTTTCTGTTTACTCGATAAGTAAAAAAAAAAAAAAAAACATAATTCATTTGTTTATCTTCCAACTTTTTTAATTTAAACATTTTTTCTTTATTATATCAGGCAAAAAAAAGTTTTTCGCTTGCTTTTGGAGTCGAAGTCGTTGTTTTTGTTTTTGTTTTTTATTTTTCGATATGAGAAAATATGAACGTTTTTTTTATTATTATTGGTTGTTTTTATAAATTGTTTGATAAAAGTACAGGTTTTTTTCGAAGAAATTCTTCGGATTGATGACGTGCTTAAATAATATTTGGTGCTAATGCAGAGAGTAGTCCGCGCTATTTTTTAAATTATATTTCCACGTTTAATTAAAGTTTCATTATATGTTTTTTTTTATTCAATTGTAAGGTTAAAATACAGATTAGGTACAAAACAACCTCCCTCTCCATGTTAAGAATGGATTTTTAAATAATAACGTTATTATTTCAGCACGGATCACTCTCTGCATGAGTACCGTACTTTCACCTAACAATTTAATAAACAAAACATGGTACTTATGCAGAGAAAGTACCGTGCTAAAATAATAACATAATTTAGAAAGCCATTCTTTACATGGGGAGGGCGTTTTGTAACTATTCTATACTTTCACCTAACAATTTAATAAACAAAAGATGGTACTTATACAGAGAAGGTACCGTGCTGAAATAATGCTATTAAGAAAGCCATTCTTAACATGGGAAAGGGAGGGTGTTCTGCAACTATTTTATACTTTCACCTAACAATTTAATAAACAAAAGATAGTACTTATGCAGAGAAGGTACCGTGCTGAAATAATACCGTTATTTAGAAAGGTATTCTTAACGTGGGGGGGTTGCATCTATTCTATACTTTCACCTAACAATTTAATAAACAAAAATAGTACGTATGCATAGAAAATACCGTGCTAAAATAATGTTATTTAGAAAGACATTCTTTACATGGAGACGGTATTTTGTAACTATTCTGTCCTTTCACCTAACAATTTAAAAACAAAACATGGTACTTATGCAGAGAAGCTACCCTGCTGAAATAATGACGTTATTATTTAGAAAGCCATTCTTAACATGGGAATAGGGATGTTTTGTAAGTATTCTGGACTCTCACCTAACAATTTAATAAACAAAAGTAAGCAGACAAGGAACAGTACTGAATCATTAACATTATTTAGAAAGCCAATCTTAACATGGAGAGGGAGGATGTTTTCTAACTATTCTGCACTTTCGGTGCTATTGCAGAGAGTGATCCACGCTATTTTCTAAATCGTATTTCCACGTTTAATTAAAGTTTTATGATATGTTTTTTATTCAATTGTAAGGTTAAAGTACAGAATAGGTACAAAAACCCCTCCCCTCCCCATGTTAAGAATGGCTTTTTAAATAATAACGTTATTATTTCAGCAAAGATCACTCTCTGCATGAATACCGATTACTGTTTTGTTGTTTGCTTTTTTTACCGTATTATTTTTTAAGAAAACCTTTTTTAACAAAAATTGAAGGTATACGTTTTTTCTTTTTTCTTTTTTTACAGAAGTTGCCTTTATATAAGAAAATATAAATGCTCTTTTCTTTATTAAAGAAATTGGGTACTCGTGCACTTATTTGATCGGTGCTGAAATAATAACGTTATTATTTAAAAAGCCATTCTTAACATGGGGATAAAGAGGGTGTTTTGTACCTATTCTGTACTTTAACCTTACAATTGAATAAAACAACGGTAAATTTTTAGATTAGGTCCACCTCCAAAATTTTTCTTTTAAATGACAACTTTTCTAGGTTTTCGACTATGCTGAATACGGAAATCGCATTTAAAGTTTGCAGAAATAAGTAGTTATCGAGATATAAAAAGTTGTATAATGCATTGTAATCTCTGGCGGCCATCATTTTAACACGCTTACGCGCGTCATAAACAAATCTACGCGCATAACAAAGATGGCCGTCAATGAATAAAATGCATAAAACAACTATTTATATCTCGATAACTACTTATTTCTGCAAAATTTCAATGCGATTTCCGTATTCAGCATAATCGGAAAACTTTAAAAGTCGTCATTTGAAAGAAAATTGTGGAGGTGGACCTAATCTAAAAAAAAATACCAGAAAAACATAAAACTTTAATTAAACTTCGAAATATGATTTAAAAAATATCGCGGATCAGTAAGTGCATTAGCATGCATTAATCGACTAACGTGACCTTATTGCCAAATACAATGTTGAACGCGCCATTCACATTGTTTTTTTTTTCAAGTTAAATTCAACTTTCACAATATCTTTTTATTTTTTTTATAATTTCACAATATCTTTTTTAATAATAAATTGTTAGTTAAAAGCACAGAATAGTTACAAAACACCATTCCCTATCTATGGTAAGAATGGCTGAAAAAAATATTAGGTACTCATGTAGAGAGTGATCCGTGCTGAAATAATAATGTTATTATTTAAAAAAGCCATTTTTAATATGGGGATGGGGAGGATGTTTTGTACCTATTCTGTACTTTACCCTTACAATTGAATAAAAAAACATATAAAACTTTAATTAAACTTGGAAATACGATTTAAAAATAGCGCGGATCAGTATGTTCATCAGCACCAGAAATTGTTAGGTGAAATACAGAAAAGTTTCTACCAAGAAAAACCATTATTTTTTTTTGCTATTCTTACCAAGGGGAGGGGATGGTGTTTTGTCACTATTCTGTGTTTTCAACTAACAATTTATTAAAAAAAAACAAAAGTAAATTTTCATATTAGGTCCATCTCCACAATTTTTTAACATGGGTAGTTTGGGGGTGTTTATTCTGAAAGCCGTTCTTAACATGGGGAGAATGGTGGTATTTATTCCAAAAGCCGTTTTTAAAAGACGAAATACAGGAAAAGGTTAAAACATGTGGTTAGGCATGGGTGTTGTTTATTCCGAAAGCCGTTCTTAATATGGGGAGGTTGGGAGTGTTTATTCATAGCCGTCAGTGAATTATAGTGCATAGTACAGGTCTTTATATCTCGAAAACTACTTGCCTCTGCAAATTTTAAATGAGATTTTCTTATTCAGCATAGTCGAAAATTGTGGAGGTGGACCTAATGTAAAAAAAATACCCTCCCCCAAAAAAGGTATTGTGAAATTTAAATTTAAGCGCGGTACTAAAAATAAAATTAGACAGAAAAATACACCTTTGGGTTTGTACTTGCACAAAGACTTGAAAAGGTTGTCAACAAAAACAAATATATAACAAGTAAATATTATCAAAGGCAAGATGAGTTACTTTTCTACCTAATTGGATAATTTTTAGTGTTTTTATTGGGTTTTTACTACTGTACATATAGATTCGAAAAGGTTGTCAAAAAATAAATGTATAAAAATATTATCAAAGGCAAGATATGTTACTTTATTACCAAAATGGATAATTTTTTTGTTTTTTTTAATGTAAAATGTTTATTCGGCTTGAAAAACAAAGCGTTTACTGTTATATTTGCAAATTACAAATGGCGGCAGACTGTGTTAAGCACATTAGGTTTGGGAAAATTAGTTAAAACTAAAAAACTATACAAAATACTGTTAAAAACCACCGAATACATGTGTGCCTATGTCACGGTAACATATTGAGTGAGTTCCTGACAGTATTTTGTATAGGTTTTTAGTTTTAACTCATTTTCCCAAACTAAACGTGTTCAACACAGTCTGCCGCCATTTGTATTTTTCAAATATACAGATAAACACTACATGTTTTCGAACCGATTAAACATTTTACACTAAATAAAAACACTAAAATCTTATCCAGTTAGGTAGAAAAGTAACTTATCTTGCCGTTGATAACATTTATTTGTTATATTTATTTTTCAACAACTTTTTCGTTTCTGTGTTTAGTAATACAAACCCGTTTTATTTACTATAACGTTTAGCCGGCTCAAAAAACAGTGTTTATCAGTGTATTTGAAAAATACAAACGGTGACGGACACTATTGATGATGTTAAGTTGGACAAAATCATTTAAAACAAAAAAAACTATACAAAACACTATCAGAAACCCACCGAATATGTCAGCCTATGTCACAATAACATATAATCAGTAGGTGTCTGACACTATGTTGTATAGTTTTTAACTGATTTTCCCAAACTTAACGTATTCAACAGAGTCCGCGACCATGCATCTTTTTCAAATACATAGATAAACACAGATGTTTTTGAGCCAATTAAACATTTTACATTAAATAAAAATACTAAAAAATTATGCAGTTAGATAGAAACGTAATTTACCTTACCTTTGCTTTCATTTATTCGTTTTTGGACAACATGTTCGAATCTGTGTATAGTAACCCCCCTACCCAAATATTAATTAAAAACTCACATTTTTTAATACAATAAAACAGAAAACTATTTAGTGTTTTAGCGTTTTAGCAACTTTCGGCTTAATCAACTGAATGTTGGTCGAGCCCAAGCCATGACTGACGGTAACTCCCGAGTATCCGGATCCAATTCTGCAAGAGTACCATTTTTTTTTCATTTTGGCCTTTTTATTTTTACTTTCTGGAGTGGATTGCTGTACTAAGAATATAGAAACATGCATTTTCTCTTTTTATTAGAATTTTCCATTACACCAAATTAAGCCACAACAACGCGTGGCAGGGTACAGCTAGTATATATATATATATATATATATATATATATATATATATATATATAAATATATATATATATAGGTAAATATATATATATATATATAGATATATAGATATATGTATATATAATTCACTGAAATTTAGAAATATTTTTAGATTACAGCTTGAAAATATCAAGTTGAAATACCATGTATAAATAATAGTATCAGTATTTTAATTTTATTGAAATTCCAAAATTTACCATATATATATATATATATATATATATATATATATATATATATATATATATATATATATATATATATATGTATATATATATATATATATATATATATATATATACTATTATATAAAAGGTGTTTTGTGTGTGTCTGTGTATGTTTGTGAGTTAATTCCCTATTGACTCCCAAACGGCTAAATCAAACGGCTAGGTTCTTTGATATGACAGGGGCGGGTTGTAAATGAATTTTTCTGTTTTGAGCAGAATTGGACTACGGTACTTGACTTTTGCTTTGAAGACTTTAATTTAAGCCATTATATAAAAATGATTTCATAAAATCAACAGTAGGTTATCTGAGTTCTTTTTTTTTTTTTTTTACAAGAGTGTCACCACTTATCAAGGCCCAGTTACTGCGAGGCGGCATGTGTAGCTTCCTCCAGTGCACCGCGGTGGGTCCTCAACTTCAGCGTTGCAATTAATTCATTTGATTGAAAAATGGTCGATTTCATCGATTTCGATGACAATAAAATATGGGAGGGTACTAGCATGACACGTTAACCGGCGTTGCCCGGTGCTAGCATGCCCGACCCAGTGAAGAAAATTACTAAAGTACAGCTGCTTTTGTTGTTGCCCAACCCTCAAATTCCTCATGTTAAGAACGGCTTTCGGAAAAGACACATCCAACCTCCTTATATTAAGATCGGCTTTCGGAATGGATACTTTCAATTGCCCTATGTTTAGAACGGCTTTCGGAATAGACATCCCACTTTGTGAGTGGGTTGGGGTTGTCACAATATTTTCACGAAATGTAACGTTGATAATTGTTGTAAGGATTCCCACGTGCAAATACTATGAAAGAACAACAAACTTTAATGGTTGCAGTGTCGGTCGGCTCGTACATACTAATCTGGCGAGCAGGGTATGGTTCAGGGCATGGTATTTTTGTTTGCAAAACTGGAATTTAGGTGGCAAAATACTCTCGAACCGTCTATCACTTACAAAGAACTAAATTCCCGTGGTCACCTCTACGTTAACATGTAAACATGTAAACGGTATATCAGAAAGTGACAGTTTGAAATAAGCAGAAAAAACAATATAAACATAACGTTTTCTTTAAATAATAAACAATATAAATAGGAGACTTTATAATCTGAAATAATGTAAACCTTTTTTTTTACATTTTAATATTAGACAACAGGGACAGAAATTTTTGATAGTTTTGAAAGAAATATTGTTCATATAGATTTTTCAATATATATGCCTAAAAGAAAATAAAATTGGGGAAATTAGGCAAGGGCAATTTATTTTGTATTGTGATCTATTTTTGTTGAACAATTAAAAAACCCCAGAATATTAAGTATTATTATAAGTGTTTAAAGTACGCACAAATATTTGTCAATATATATATATACCTCAAAGAAAATACAATTGGGGAAGTAGGAAAACAATTTATTTTGCTTTGTTGTCTATTTGCGTTCCAAAATAAAAACAAAACATGTAATAATAGTTATTATTCGTACGAGCCATGAGAAAAAATTAAGCTTCCCGCTTTAAAAAATGTAAATAGTAGCGACAAATCATGCGAGTGCGAAAAAAAAAACAGCCGCAGTAGGCAGGCTCAAACGTGTAACGCAAAAAGGAAAAAGAGGTTAAAGAAAGGAAACGCTTTATTCGACTGGCCCACGGAGAGTTTATGACGTTACGAGCATGCGAAACATACATAGGGAGAGGCGTGAATGAATGACCCCTCCTTGCAAAGAATGGCCCAGTTGATGGTGAAAGAAAACGAATTTTAGTTGTATTTTAAGAAAAAAAAAGTTTATTTAGATGGTAGAAACGGAATCAGGATTTATACGTTTTAGACAGTTGAAATCCTTACAAATCACACAAAATCCGGGTCTGGGCTGTAATAATCGCGTAATCGGTTGTTTTGATTTTTTTTTATTTAGCGTATAAAGAGAGAATTTTAATCAATTATACTAAAAAAGGAAAGTTTATATATATTTTAGAAAAGAAAAAAGAAATAATCGTTACCAGCACGTGGCGATGTGTCGATAAACAGTATGTACGGTGTACGTAGGTACAAAAGATGTTGAGCATTATCGTAGCTATATAAGAAATGTTTACGGTATATTTAATGTATTAATAAAAGATATCTTGGCATCTGAACATGTTTTAATGTGTTAATATGTTTGTATTTGGGATATTTTATTTAAAATGATTGCAACCTATATAGAGGGAAGCCACGTTTGAAAATCTTTGGAGCGTTCGTTTTCGTAGGAAGATTTACATTCTGAAATGGACGAATAGTCAGTTGTAACCCAATGATATTTGGAGGCATGTGAGAATGGAGAAATTAGTATTTTAAGAATCGGGAAATCGAAAAATTATGTTATTTTTGTAAGTATATGAGCCAGATAATAAGGGTGAAACGCTATATCTGTTTAAAATGCAGAATACCTCCCAATGTTGGCTGGAAACGGTAGAAGTACTTTTTATTTAGAAAAAAAAATAGCAACTAACTTCACTATAGATAGTTGTGACTGTGATAATGTGGCTCCTAGGATGTAATGTAGGATTTAACTATAACGAATAAATGTGTGTAAAATGTCGTTCAAAAGTTAAATAATAAGGTGACTAATAGTTTAGACATAATAAATTTATTTGTGGCATCTGTTGGAGCAAACCTAGTGTAATTTGGTCCAGAGCAGAATTTCTACAATCAAAACATTATATATATATATATATATATATATATATATATATATATATATATATATATATATATATATATATATATATATATAAACAAAACATAAATAGACACTTCGGAGGAGAGGGCGTATATTACAAGAGTAGATCTTTCTAAATAATTTTCTCTAACGTTCTCTTTGTAATTGATTGGAAATTGTGGGACGAGATTTGAAATATTTTTAAAAACAAATCTCATTTGCATTTTTTTATCGTTAATGCCATTTGAAATTTTTGTAAACGGTTAAAAGGAATGAAGACTGGTATGCAAAATAAGGAAACAGATTAGGAATCTTCAACTAGGATATTCGAATGGAGTATGGTATGAAAAATGAGCTCTACTAGTTAGGGAAAAGCACGTCTTATGTCAGGAATGAATTTCTACAGAATAATGTTACTATTTAGAAAACCATTCTTAATATTGGGTCGGGTCCTTCCCTCTGTAAACGAATGTTCATAGTTTTTCTCGCAATTATAAAGATTTGGTTGATTATTAGATTGATTTGCGTTACTGTAAAAAGAAAAACATAATAATAATAATAATAATAATAATAATAATAATAATAATAATAATAATAAAGAAACAAGAAACAAGAAACACGAAACACAAAACACGAAGATCCGAACCAAAAATAGCAGCAAAAGAAAGAAGACTTAGACGATATAGATAAAAATCTGAACAATGCAATCAAAACAGACCATTTGAAAACAATGAAAGCCAATTCTATCAAAACGTGAACGGAGGAAAAAAACAAAAAAAGAACGACCAAATCCGACAAAAACAAAACTCTATTGAATGAAATCAGCAAGGAAACCCTAAAGAAAACCATAGGAAAAATGGCAAGCTGGAGAGCACAAGGACACGGAGGGATACATACGTACTGGTTCAAAAAATTCACAGCACTACACGAAAGACTAGCCCAAAAAGCGATAAGATCTATACAGGGAACAAGACGCCTATAAATACTTGGTAGTTCTGGAAGCAAACACTATTAAAACCACAGAAATGAAAGAGCTAATCGGAAAGGAATACGTTAGAAGAACAAGAAAACTTCTGGAAACGAAATTACATAGCAAAATCCTAATAATAGGTATAAATACACGGGTAGCACCACTAATAAGATACTTAGGAGCGTTCATATGGTGAACCAAAGAAGAACTGGGACAGCTCGATCAGAATACCAGGAAACTCATGGGCACAATGCGCTACACCCAAAGGACGATGTTGACCGACTCTACGTGAAAAGAAAAGAAGGCGAGAGAGTTTGTATAGAAGACTGTGTTCATGGCACAAAAAACAGAATTAGAGAAATACATAACGCAAAACACCGAAAGGATAATCATGGCAGTAAAAAACACTGAAAAAATCGACAAAACAGAAAATAGAGAAATAATGAATGAGACGAGAAAAGAAAAATGGGAAGAAAAACAACTTCACGGAAGATTCATAAGGGTGACAAAAGATAAGAATAACGAAAACACTTGGACATGAATGCGAAAAGGACACATAAGCCGAGAAACTGAATACCTAATAACTGCAACACCAGATGAATCGATAAGAACAAACCATACCAAAGCAAAACTCGATAAAACACAAGAAAACAGCAAATTCCAGACTATGTGGACAACGAGACGAAACAATAAACTATATAGTAAGTGAATTAAGCAAACTGGCCCAAAAGGAATACAATAACAGACAAGTGGGAAGGGCAGTACACTGAAAATTATGCAAACAACTGCATCTCGAACGCAAAGACAAGTGGTACAAAAATAAGCCGGCAACAGTACTTGAAAACGAGAATCACAAAATCCTATGGGACATGAACATACAAACTGATAAACCCATCCAAGCGAGAAGACCGGATGTCGTAATAGTAATTAAGAAAGAAAGGTCTTGTCAAATCGTAGACTTTTCTGTTCCAGCTGACCACAGAGTTTATATCAAAGAAAAGGAAAAACGGAGCAAATACACAGAGCTAGCTAATGAGCTGAAAGGGATATGGAAGATGACGAAAATCAAAATAATACCTATAATAGTAGGAACACTAAGAACAATCCCGAAAAACTTTGAAATTAGAATCAGAGGAATGGCTGGAAAAATACAGCGAACAACAATAATGAAAACAGCAGACATATTAGGAAACCCCTTTGAATGCGAAGACTAACACACATGAACCACAAGCGCGGGTCAGACAAACTGCTGCAGAGACAAAACATGAAGCGCTACATGGAACCAAGAACATTGAAGCTGCATACCTATAAGTTCTCTACCCTCCAATAACCCCATTAACATATCCCTGCACACCCCAAAAAGAGTGAGACCGAATAACCAAGTAGAGTCAAGGAGGAAAGAAAGGCCGAGGAGTGTGCACTGACCAGACCTCCGCGGAATAAGTGCAAAGAGAACTGGGACCTTGCGGATACTTATTGCAACTAAAACTCCAGTGAAGACGAACGACAGCTGCTAACGAGAAATCAATGGCAAGCAGTTGTTGCGATAATGCAAATTTATTTGAAAATGTAATCGAAAGAAGTGGAGAGTACTGGAATCTGGGGAGATTTGTTTTCACTCAACTTCCAGGGAACATCACATGCTGCTTTCAATGAGATCTTTGATGATCTGTGTGAAAGCTTCTTTGGAGACGACGACGACGACGACGACGACGACGACGACGACGACGACGACGACGACACAACTATTATTATTATTATTATTATTATTATTATTATTATTATTATTATTATTATTATTATTATCATTATCATTATCATAATAATAATAATAATAATAATAATAATAATTATTATTATTATTATAATAATAATAATAATAATAATAATAACAATAACAATAACAATAATAATAATAATAATAATAATAATAATAATAATAATAATAATAATAATAATAATAACTATTTAATCGTGCCTAACACTTAAAAAAACGAAACAAAATTACATTTTCGATTTTGTGCAGTTATCAAAGGTCTTTGTGACGGGCGTATTAGCAGCCATTTTTAATTATTCTAACTCAACAAAGTGAACGGCAAGTTTTTTTTCCAATCAAAAACACGTTTTAAAGTAAGTTTAAACACAAATAAACTTATTAATTTATTTTATTGGGGACTATTATCTTCATCTTTCTAAGTTGTTGTTTCACGACGTTTCGGCCAACTATTGCGCGACGGGATAGGGGCTCCGAATCGCCTAACTGCATTCTCAGCAATTCTCAGAATAGTTGGCCGAAACGTCGTGAAAACAACTAAACGATGACGATAATAGTCTACCATAAACAAATGAATAAGATTCAATGACGTCTGCAAGTTATATGACTTTTGTGCTTAGGTCATCTTACTAATATTAACACTCAGGACCGTGACCTCACAAACATTTACGCTCGAGCGGCTATTTGCATTTTTTTATAGTTAAACTTTAAAAAATACTTAATAAACGTGGAAAAAGAATGGTTAAAAAATGGAGGATTAATTTACGTGTAATTTAGTTGCGATACTGACCGCCCCCCCGCTCTTAAGCTTAAAATAATTGTTCTTTTTATAGCTTTACTTTCTTTGGGCTGAATTTTTTTTCGCGTGTCCACACGTAATCAGCTGAGAAAAAGCAGAATCTCATTTTTGCGAGATAGTGAGACGGGGCGGATTCAACTGAGAGTGTTAATTTTCACATAAAGTCTCACTTCATAAATTTTGTGTTTTGCTTATACTTTTTTGTAATATTGATGAGTGGACGTATGTAAGTATCGTTTTTCTAAGAGTCACTACTTATAAAGACCGAAAGCCAACTCGAGAATAATGGGTAATGAGTGTAAGCTTGGCAGTGAAACAACACCTTAGCCTAGTTGGTGCTGCCATTTTTTATTCCCTGTAACCTCTTTCTCGAAGAAGAGGTGTTGCGAGCATGTATCTGCTTTATCGTTATTTTCATGGTAAGTGCTCGTCTGAGCTCCAATCTATGCTCCCCTCTCGCTAAACTTTCACGAGAAACATCCATCTAGCTGAAAACACTGTTAATAATTTCCCCCACTCTTTATCTGTGCTCTAACCTTAACGTAGATTCCGTGCACAAAACTTTTTTCTTAGAATTTCACACCTGAGGAACTCTTTTCCGTTTGCCTGCTTTCCAGCTAATTACAATATGACCGTCTTCAAGTCCAACATAAACAAGTTCTTGATGAGCTGTTCCCCTTTAAGTAACCTAATTTAACAAATTTCCACTACTAACGATTACTACAATATTGTCCCATTGACTACTGTACACTCTTTAATCCTTACGCTCGAGTGGCCTCCGGGCCTTAATAAGTGATAACTCCCATGCGAAAAAACACAAAAAACATAAAAAAAACAACAAGACGTCTAAAAAATCTGTTTATGTTAGACTTGAAAACGACACTGCTTTAGTCAGTTGGAAAACAACCATGCGGTACTTTGTTCCACGGACGGGTAGTTCTAAGAAAGAAACTTTGCCGTTGGAAGTTTTGTTTTGTTTTAGAAGCGCATTTACTTGAATGCTATGGCCCTTTCACTGTCGTAACGCTCCCACATGGGAGCGAATATATTTATGAAATAAAACAGCTAAAAAGGAAACAATCTCATTCCTTGAGTTTGTATCGTAGAAAATAATAAAATCATAATCAAAACGATGCGGGTCTCCGTAGTAAACAAACTAAGCGATCGAAATAAGAAGCGTCATGCTGATAGGAATGTCATTAAAGGAGTGTTTATTGGAATATTTTTCGAGGAAAATGTCTTGGCTGCAATATAGAATTCGCGATCATATTATCTCCACAACCTTCCTTTTATTTAGTTCGATGCTTTTCGAGTATCTTTTTACATATTCATCTCAAGCAATGTTTTCACGGCTTCCACGATGAAGAATCGTATACGATGCTCATAAATAGAATTAGCTTCGTTAACAGCATATTGAAATCTGTCATTCTCAAGAATTACGTTTAAATATTAATTCTAAATCTTCTTCGCAAAGTTGGAACTAATTCGACGTCTAAACATCGGGCGAGGATTTTTAAATGATGACCGTGCGAATATTAGATAACGTTTTATTAGTTGGTTACTTCGCTTTACGGCATATAAACCTTTTTAATGCCAACTCCGTAATTTTGTAAAAAAAAAAAAGAAAAGATAAATAAATTAAAAAAAAAAAAATAAAAAAAAAAATAAATAAATGAAAAATAAATAAATAAAAAATTTAAAAAAATAAAAAATAAACAATAAATAAATAAATAAAAATAATAATAAATAATAAATAAATAAATAAGTAAATAAATAAATAAAGGTTTTATGATTCAGGTTCTTTATACCTTCAAGTACAGGGTGACCCCCCCCCCCAAAAAAAAAACGGGTCCCAACTCTAATTAGGCCCCGTTTCTTAGTGTTTTGTCCGAATTAAATTTTCTAGTTGGACTCCATTTAGCTTTTGTTTTTTTTTTGGGGGGGGGGGGGGTCACACTGTATTTATTCATGGTGTTCAGTTAGTTTTTTTTTTTTTTTGGTTTTACGGCATCTCAACCCTTTCTCGGGTTCAATCATTTTGCCGAAAGTTTTTAGATTTCAAATTTTTCATACCTTCACGTACATGGATTATAGAAACTAACATATCCCCTCCTATATATTCCTTTTGTCAAACAATAAATTCTTAATTCGAATATATGTGTCTATATGTTGTTTGTTCAGAATTAAAAATTTAACCACCAAACTTATACATTGCTCTATTCTTAAATATTGAGCTTTTCCTTTTTGGCTAGGATCACCCTGAAATTGTTACTTCAAGTAATATCTATCAGAATTTTCATCTGATTTCTATCAGTGTCTTATCTCACTTATTTAATAGTACATATTAATTCATCTCATTCGTGTGATTTCTCTATTTAAATACTGTGGATACTATTTTCAAAGACTGGTAATAAACTTATATTTACTGCGTGTTATTGGTTTTCTGTCAAAAAATATTTTTTGCGCTAAAAAAAAAAAAAATATATATATATATATATATATATATATATATCAGTTTTTTCAAAACATATTTGTTGATTAAGTATATTTGTCATTCCGTGAAATTTCCACGGGTCCTGCTAGTTTAGTCTAATCCGCACTACTTTTCTTTTAAAGCCCAAATTTGTATACGTATCTATTTAACCGACACGGGCACGTTTACTGTTTTTTTTATATAGGTGATACCTAAGAACCAGTAGCAAATTTCATGTACCGCTTTATAAGCAGTTGTTATATATCAGAAAAAGAAGTGACCTGCTGGGTCAGCCATTGAAGTGCGATTAGATTGTTTGAACCAGAATTAAATGCGTTTGCATAGTTAAAGATAAATAAAATTTCAAAAACCTTGACTAAGTCTTTTCTTCTACTGCATTTTCATTCATTGTTTTCTCCAACTCCTTTTCATTCTCAGGTACGGGTTAAATGGTATTTCTACCTGTGATGACATTGCCTTTGATCTTATGTATTATACCATTCCAGTTTTGAATTTTATAATTTATTTTTATTAGTCTAGACTTTTGATAAGAAAGAAAAAGAGTGACGGAAGCGAGGATAATAGACACTGTATAAAATGAGATTTGGAAACCAAACAACATTCAATGAGAAAGGTTAATACTGGTGAACTGAAACGTACTTAGAGATGTGTTTTTCGTAATCAACTACGATTAAGTAGAACAATTAAAATGAAACGTTTTGAAGCAGTCTGAAACATAGTGATATTTTTGGTGCGACGTGGTTCGAACACGTGACTACAGTTCATGTATGTTTAAGAAGCTGTGAGCATGAAACACAGACTCGTGGCGAAACCTTAGCATTTTATTTGTTTACTCTGTTACCACTTGTTGCTACCTGACACGGACGTCTATTGTTGTATTTATCGGAATAAATCAGTTTCATAATACTATATCTGTCTATTGATTTTCCACTGGAAGATAGGACAGTTTTCGTATGTTGAGGTACAATTTGTAGAACAAAAGCCTTAAGGATAACCACAGTTTTCTTGACTTGTAACAGGGCGCAGACGCGCGTATGCAAATGCCGAGCCGTGTGCGAAATAACGTCGCGGTAGGGAATAAAAAAAAGACTATCAAACAGAACGTGTACACAGACATGAGAGCGCGACTGAGAGCACGTTAGAGACTTGGATGACGTTCGAGAGGTCAGAAAACAGAGGCGCGATTACGTTTTATTCGGGAAAATATCCGGAAATAAATGTCGTTGTTACATAAAAAGGAGTCGAGTAATTATTTGTCCTATATTTCTTGCGACGTACTCTGCTATAACGTGTTGGTTCTACGTGTGTAACGTTACAGGCCCATCCTTAGTATAATCATATTAGATAGGTATATTGTGCGGTGTAGTGGTGGAAATATATTGCTAAAGCTATAGTTTCTTGTATTGTTAATGCAGGTAAAATACCATTATAAGAGCAAATAAAATCCTTTTCCTTTGCGACTATTTCTGTCTACGTTGCTTTGGTGATCACAGGTTGAATTATTATTGCATTTCCTTTTTGTTATTAATCGAACATTTATTTGAATGAAAATTAAACAGCGAAATTATAAAACTCATATTAAAAATAATAATTGCATTATCAAAAAGAATTATACCACATGTCATCATATTCGTAAATAAGTCAGCGTTTTAACATTTTGTTAACAGATGAAAAAAAAAAACCCAGCTAAATTCATTCCCAGACAAAAAGTAAAATTGAGCGTGGCTAATTTTTCAAATAATTTCGAAAACAAAATGTTTTCTTTACATAATTTTGTTGGTGTTTTTTTCAGCCTTGTGTTTGATTCAGTTTAATTCTTATGTTTGATCAGACCATTTTGTGTTATTTAATGCCGATTCAAGTCATTTTGATAGAAAACATCTTTAGGTTTCAAGATCTTGATACCTTAAAACATATTAGGTTATCCCAAAAGCTCGTAAACACTTGCAAAAAATTGAATTTTTATGACATTCTTAATTATTTTTTACGTTTATATTGTTATAGTGATATTTATCTTTCTATTGCAAATGGCGATTGATAAAATTGAGCTGCGAATTTTGATTCGTTACTGCTGGAAGCGAGGGTTTTCAACCAGGAAAGTTGCAGAAGAGATTTGTGCTGCTGACGGTGAAGGAACAATTGCGTATGCGACGATCTCACTTTACTGGAAGCAACTGGAGCGGGTCTTCGAAAGGTTGAAGCAAAAGTACCCGGCTCTTATCAACTGAAAGTGCGCTTTGACACAACAGGACGGTACCAAGTTACACACCGCTAGGAAGAACAACAAGTTTGAAGAGCTGGACGGCATTGAGGTTCTGCCAGATCCAGCTTACAGTCCTAAATATACTCGATTAGATTAGGGCCTTTTTTCGCTCAACGCAACACTTTCTAAAAGGCTGCCGATTCGACTCGTTTGATGAAGTCGAAGAAGTGTGTTAGGAATTCTTTGATTCGAGGCCGACTGAATGGTACTATAACCAGATCTGAAAGCATCCGGATTGATGACAAAAATGTATTTGAAAATGATGGTCATAATTTTGAGGATTAATTTTTCTTATTTTTTTATTATTACTTGCAAAGTAAAATTTCCATTTTTTCAAGTGTTTACGAACTTTTTGGGGGCAACCTCAGATATTAATAGTGTGTAGTTCGATTTTTTTAGTTTACGGCATATCAACCCTTTTTCGATTTAGTTAATGCCGATTAAAATCATTTTGGTAAACGTTTTTATACGTCAAGCTATTTATATTTTCAAATACTTATTCATATGTTTGGTTTAGTTGTTTTTACGATCATAAACCCTTTTGTGTTATTTAATGCCGAATAAAAAAAGTTAGATAAAAGTTTTTATGTTTCAAGCTGTTTATATCGTCAAATATTTATTAATAGTGTTACGTTTGATTAATTTGTCTTGCGACATTTTAAAACTTTTGGGGTTATTTTTGCCGATTCCGGTAATTTGGGTAAACGTTTTCATGCTACAATTTATTTATATCTTTAAATATGTCTTTGAATATATCATTCAAATAGTGTAGTGTTTGAATATATGGTTAAGTGCCAGTTTTAGTCATTTAGAACTGCTTTAAAGCTTCACCGTTCACTCATTTTCTGACCAAATTTCAAACAATTATTACGGTTTATAGATCACCTTCTCAACTATATTGCGAAAAAAATGTTCAATGTTCGTTCAGTAAAACAAAAGTTATAATGAATTTACTGGCGTTCAAAATCGTAAAAAAATATGGAAAGATGAGCGATGTTTTTTATGACTGGTTTCCATAGCAATCACATCGCTTCAGCGACTACTGTTGCTACCAATTCCCCGTTGTCGCGAAAAGAGAAGTAATATGTGAAACAGACAGAATGAAAGAATAAAAAGGGAGATAATTGGGGGGATTTTATTGAAAGCAGACGAGTGCCGTGCATTGTTATTACATATGTGTATGTAATCTTTATGGGGCAAAAAAATAAGACTGAAATTAAACAAAGAACAAGTGAATTCACTGGAAGTCTGGAAAAATCATGGATTACAATAGAAAATAGAAAAGTGCGAGCATGAAAATTCAATTTATCACATTATATAATCAATTCTTAATGCTGCAATATTTTAAGTTATAAATTTATCATATTTTTTAATAGAATTTCTTGTCCTTTTCTTTTTCGAGTTTTAACAACTATTCCTTTACTTTTCCATGTTTAAGCTTAACCATATTACTTTTGATGCTCGTATGCTTCTATTGTAATAGTTATATCTTTTGTTTGATTGTTTTTTACGGTGTATCAACTTATTTCCGGTTGTTTGATGTCGAATCCTGTAATTTTACAAAAAGAGTGTTTATGCTTAAAGTTGTTTATATCTTCCAAAAATTATAAAGTGTTGTATTTGATTGTTTTATAAGGAAAATTGTTTTTGTTTGGTTTTGAAGAATATTATTAAGTTCTGTATGTTAAAAAAAAACGAACATCAATGTTATGTGTATTTTAGGTCAGCTTGATCCAGTAGCACCAGCGATTAATATTTGAACTCTTAAACATTTCTTTAGATTTCATATAAAATGTAATTTAAGAGGATAAATAAATACAGATATAATTAGGAAAACTAGAATTGAAGAGATGAGAAAGAGAGGCTTGGCGTGTAAACACATCTCTTCCATCTTGAACAAAGAACATTTGCTACTTTCATTTAAGTAGTGAAAGGAATTCTTAAACAATAGGAACGGACATGGAATGTGGAATGGTAAACAATTTCAGTTGATCCAAAATCATTGCTACGAAGATGTTGAAAGCTTTTTTATAACAGGCAAAAAACTATTAGAAAATTTAGCTAAGAAATTAAAAACAAAATAAAACAAAACAGATCGTAAGTTTCTTTGTTAAAAAAAATAATAGCCATGAGATTTAAAAATAAATAAATATCAACAGGGCAAATCGCAAAAAGTCTTTGTTGGTGCAAAACATATCATAAATAGAATGAGCTTTGCAACTGACTATAGCACTATCTACTCCGATCTGGTGCTATGAGTTCAGACCATCTGAAGATATCAGCTGCCTGATTAAGGAAATGCTCCAAATAATAACAAAATTGTTTTCTCCTTTATATGCAAAACGTATTCACGTTTTGTAAAACCCAGCAACAATATGTTCTCTACAGAACAACCAAACTAAACTTCATATTTGGAGATATAAAGAATAATAAGAAATATTTGAGGATATAAGGAACTTGAAGCATAGCCTTTTACCCAAACTATTGAGATCGAAAGGGTTGGTATGCCATAAAACAAAACAAACACCATAAATAAATATTTAAAAATATGAATAACTTGAAGCATAAAAACCTTTTGCTAAAAGCACAAAAATAAACTTGGTTGGTAAAACATTTGCAAACAATATTTCGCTTTTAGTAGCAATGATACATATCAATCGGCAACAATGCAAGCTTGATTGAGATTGTCGGACTGACTTCCTCATCTTGGTTATTATCGTCACAACGTTTCGGCCGTTTTGCCCTCCGGCCTTCATCAGGTGTTTTGTATCGAACTGGGGAACCGTTTATTAGGAGTCTCGAACCCAACCCATTATTATGTTTACGAGGGTACCGTGTTCGGACTCCAGCTAGGCTCTGGGACATAGTTGCTGATTCTCTATTTTTAATGTTACTTTTTCACTGCCTTCGTTCAGGATTGAACTCAGCACCTTTGGGTAACTGTAAACTTTGATACAACGTCTAGGACCACTCGGCTATATGTCACTAGGAAACGTTGTGACGATAACAACCAAGATGAGGAAGTGAGTCCGACAATCTCAATCAATGAAAACACCTCATCTAAAAAAAAATACAGACAATTACAATGCAAGCTTGAACAAAAAAATAATCTTGTTGCGAAACGATAATATAGGAAGTATCTCGTATTAGTAAAATGCCAAATTGGTAATGTGTGTGTGTGTGTGTGTGCGTATGTGTGTGTGTGTTTTTTTTTCAAAATGAATATTAAAAATTAATCGAGCTCGATATTATTTTGCTATTTTTTTCCAAACAAATATTACACATTTGTTGCTCATGACTGTACTTTGTGACCCCTCAGATTTAAAAGAAATATAAAGACATTTCGACTCTCGAAATACAGTTAATTTAAGCTTTTATATTCTTAGCAAACCATTATGTATAAAAATATAAAAAATTCTGGAAAGACATTAAGATTTCCCATCTTTAATATCCGTGTGTTAAACAGTATAGACTCTGTTGTTAACCTGAATTCGAACCGTTCTCATGTAAACCGTTTTTAAAGCAATGGATATGTTGGAAAACGATCACTACTAAGCAAAACTAGTATAATATTTAATACAATATGGGAAGCATTATCTATACATAATAAATAAATCCACTTTAACTAAAATACTTTCAAGATAAATATTAATAATTATTTTTATACCTACATGCATATGTATTTTATACTTATGCAGCTATGAGTGTAGGAAGAAATAATTACTGCTGGCCGGAAGATTTTACCCCAGTTAAAAAAAATCCCCATTGACTCTGTAGGCTAGAATCTTATCTCAAGGCCACCATCAATTAAAACAAAGACTGAAGGAAATTAAGTGCCTATAAGTGCCAAATGAGCGGGCATACGTAGTAAACAGTGAGAGAGTATTCAACGACCAGAAGTAGGGATGTTACATTTATATATATGTGCGTGTATCTGTAGTAATATGTAAGTAAGCATATGTTAGAAAGCTACTTACGCCTGAAAGTATCCTGTATCTCTACAAGGCGTCTAGTCACACATGTCACGTTTTGGCTGATGCATCTACTACTAGTCTCTCGCTCCTGGACAGGGTTCAAAAGTGAGTCGCTAACCTGATAGATCCTAAATTGTCATCAAAGCTTCAACCTCTGTCCCATCGGCGCAGTGTTGCATTCTTCTGCCTGTTCTACAAGTATTTTAATGGTGAATGTTCCGACGAACTCCAAGTATGTGTACTCCCTCGACGTAAATACCCCCGACAAACCCGAGCAAAATCCCACTTCTACACAGTAGAGATCCCTAGATGTAAGAAATCCGTCTACAATAGTTTCTTCCACATAACTGCTAGACTTTGGAACTTCCTTTCGAGTTCCTGCTTTCCCAACTGTACTGACATACAGAGGTTCAAGTGTAATGTGAGCGGACATCTTGCTGCTCAACTCCCTACATAATATCCCTGCAACTTATATCCCCGATAGTAGCCCGATAGTAGCCCCCTACATCAAAGTGGCACTGTGCCTTGTTTGAGGTGAAAATGGAATTAAAAAATGTAGGTATCTATGTTAATAAATAATAAGTCTGCGTATTAAAGCCAGTAATAGGCTACCATAATTGATAGTAGACTTGTCCGCAAGGACACGTGGCGTAATAAATAAAATACTGAGTATAATTCAGTAATCACATGTCTTTAATAGTATTGCTATGAATTCAATAAGTTATCTTATATTCTTTATTTTACATTTAAGACAAACAATTTCCCTTGTAATATACGTTATTAATCGTATCTCTCTAGATTCAGAATGGCAGTTTAATATACTGTTTAATATAAAATATATTGCGTTTTTTTTTTTCTAAATAATTTATTCGTAACAATACGATATAAAGATGATTATCAATTATTCGCTTGAAAAATAACTCGTGGTGTCATTTATTTGTTTCATTCAATATCGATAGATACGCATATATTTCTTATTAGTAAAGACTAACAGGCGTTACCCGGGAAGCGTGGAAAACACAATATGAAGGCGGAAAAGTGCTTTGTAAGATCTTTTAAAACAATCTTCTCTCTTGTCTCTCTCTCTCTCTCTCTCTCACAATCTTTCTCTAGTTCTTCCTCCCTAACCTCTCCCATCTCTTTCCAACTTTTCAATTTATCTCCTCCACTAGCTTCCATATACCCCCCTTACACACTCTCTCTCTGTTTATAACCTCCTCTCTCATTTTTTCCTGCCATCGGAAGAAAATCCCCAACTACTACTACTACTACTACTACTACTACTACTACTACTAGCAATAATAATAATAATAATAATAATAATAATAATGATAATAATAATAATGGGATCTTAGTGTGTCTACATAAGGTGAGCAATGTTCTTAATTTCATTTTTATTATCAGTTATTATTAAGATAAAGCCTCCACCTCTTTTCGAAATATGTTTAATTTGTATGCGCTTATTCTTTCTTTCTTGTTTTTATTTCCAGTTAACAACATTGCTCAAATGAATTACAGTGAAAGAAGCCAGACCCACGCATGGTCACTTTTATTATAAACCATATTCCGAAGAATTTACTGAATAATATCAAAACCGAAGCTAGCCACCAGCTTTCTGCTTACAACTTATTGTCTGTTAAGATTAGGAACAATTATACATTTTCAATATGGCGCCATGTGGTTTCCATTAGAATATGTATAGCTCGTAACGCTTATATTCCTATAAAAATCAAACAATGATATAAATGTTTTACAATAAAAAATATTTTTAGTTATAATAATTAAAAATATGATCTAGTTTTAGTTACAAACTACTGTTATAAAATCTACTGTCATACGAGACCAATCACCCGTTATTTAAATGGAGTAGTAAAAATACGACTGTCGGGACCCACAAATTTTACATGAAAATATTGATAATATACTATGAAACACTTTAGCTTTTAGCTAACAGAAAAAATTGGGACCCTGCAGTTGCGAAGAATCGAGTATGTTAATCAGTTTAGCTATGTTTACATAACAAAGTAAAATATATACAAATCAAATATGCGAAACGAATGCCATTTGTAAACAAATGGCGATCGGACTGAATAAGAGAATAATAAGCAACGAGTTGACCTCAAATGTAAGAGCGGGTGCAATTGAAATTTCAGAGCACAGAAATATTTTATGATACATGTAACAAGGAAAAATCGAAAAGTCAGAGGGTCAGGCCTGTTACCGAGATATTTCCTAGGGATAGATCCTTACTTTATATCCTGGGAAGGCAGGAAGACATTACTGCTGAGATGTAAAAACTAGTAAAGAGAACGTGGCATTGTGACGGGGACATGAAAATTAAATAAAATATTCTTAAAACCTCTTTCACTCAGAAGCGATGTTGCTAGCCTCTCTCTGCTATACCGTTATGCCCAGGTTAGGTGCCTGGCCGAGCTCCAATCTTTACATCCTCTTATAAAAAATTCACTACAAGAACTCGTCGAATTACAACCACAGCAGAGAACTCGTTTCTTCTCTTTGTTCTCGGTATATATCTGCCAAGAATCAGACGGAGTTTCCATGAACAAAGTTTATTTTCTAAAACATTATATCTTTGGAACAAGATACCGACACTCTGTTTCCCTCCTAATTACAGTATGTAAACAAATACTTGCCAAGCTGTCTTCATGGAAAATGGTCCTTTTCGATAATTCTCTGCTAATTCAACGTACTGCTGCCAACACTTTCGTGATGGCTACCAACGTTAAATTTGCTATCTTTTTAATCGTTATCTTCGAGTGGTTCCCGGGTCTTGGTACTCGCTTATTCATCACTTAAATGTAGAAAAAAAAAACAGAATAGTATGCATGGATTTCTACAGACGAGTATTTAAATGCCTACTATACAAAATCATCGAGGGCTTTAAGTCTTTTTCTACAAGGGTTCGTCGGGATAACCTGACATGAAGATATTTTTCCTACAACTAACCAACTAACAAATATTCAAAATAACATAATACCCGAAGCTTTAATATGATCGCTTTACACTTAGCTTACAAGAAATTATGTCGACTAAAGTAACATCACAATGCGAGATATCTCACCAGTCTAGATGGATTCTCGCCTTGGAATGAGAACACTCGTCTAGCTGAACCACTATCAATACTTTCCCCCACTCTTTATCTGTGCCTAAACCTAAACATATATTCCATGAACAAAGTTTCTTTCTTAGAACTGCACGCCTGTAGAGCTGTCTCCCATTTGCCTGCTTTCCAGCTGACTACAATATGGTTGTCTTCAAGTCCAAACGTAAACAAGTTCTTGATGAGCCGGCCCATTAAGTTAACAAATTTACCGAATTTCCATTACTAACGATTACTATATTGTCCAATTGACCTTATCCTCGAGTGGCCTCTGGACCTTGATAAGTGGTGATTCCTATTTAATAAATAACACATAAAAATGGTATAATGGATAGAAAGGAGGAGTAGGAGGAGGAGGAGGAGGAGGAGGAGGAGGATTACTGTTCTTTACTGACCTAACATTAAAGAGGCAAAGGCAAATGTTAATGGAACACTGGGATATATATGTACCTCATAGGAAGACCATGCGTTAGCCTCAAGAAGAGGCTCTTTGATTTCTGGGGGAAAAATATACTGAAGTAAAATGACTATAACTAATAGCGTGTTATGGAGTAAAGCGTTTTCGCCAAACTATTAAATGTTCATATATCTTTATGTGTAAATTGCGTTTAAACGGCAACGTTTATTTGTATTTCCTATGTTAATATATACGACTTCGTATTCACAATAATCATTCCTCCGTCTAATCGTGACTTGCACATTATATTTATTAATTTTAAAATTTATACTAAACTAGCATTTCAGCCCGGTGTTGCCCGGGTGTTTGGAGGTGTATGTTGAGCAAAAAAAAAAAGAAGAAAAAAAGCGGTCATTTTTTTAAATTTTGACCCCTTAACATTTATTGTTTTAGGCTCAAATCAAGTTATTAAGTTAGATCCATGGCTAAGGAACCTGTATCTAAAATTTCAAGTGTTTAGACCACAAATTGTCGAGGGAGTTTGTTAGAATTCTCAAAGGTCAAATCGTTGAACTTTGACCTATTAACAGCCAAATTTCGGGCCGAAAACGGATCACAAAGATTTCCCCAAATCTCAGTACCTATATATCAAAATTCGAGTCTGTAGACTTTAAATTTACTGAGTTATTGCGTTGGAAATGCAAACACACTCACACACACACACACGCACACACACACACGTTCACTTTTATAGATATACTAGCATTTCAGCCCAGCGTTGCTCGGGTGTTTGGAGTTGTATGCTGGGCAAAAAACAAAAAACAAAAAAAAAAAAAAACAGAAAAAACGGTCACTTTTTTTAAAAAATTTGACCCCTATTATGACCCCTTAACATTTATTGTTTTGGACTCACATCAAGTTATTAAGTTAGATAAATGTCCAAGGAACCTATATCTAAAATTTCAAGTGTTTAGACCACAAATTGTCGGAGGAGTTTGGTAGAGTTCCCAAAGGTCAAATCGTTGAACTTTGACCCGTTAACAGCGAAATTTCGGGCCGAAAACCGATTACATAGATTTTCCCAAATCTCAGTACCCTGTATATCAAATTTATCGCCTGTAGACTAAAAATTGACAGAGTTATTTCGTAGGGAAATGTATACAGACAGACAGACACACGCACAGGCAGGTTTACTTATATAGATGTATAGATATGGTTATTTAAATTAAATGTAATACATATTTTACATTTCATTATGTACGCATTATTAATATTATTTAGATATGATATTATATATTACACTTACCCTCTTACTATATATATTAGCATGTGTGCCGAGAGTTGCCCGGGTATTTGGAGGTGTATATTGAGAAAAAAAAAGCGATCAATTTTTTAAACTCTGACCCCTATTATGACCCCTTAACATTTACTGTTTTGGGGTCAAATCAAGTTATTCAGTTAAATCCATGTCCAAGGAACATATGTTTAAAATTTCAAATGTTTAGACCCCAAATTGTCGGAGGAGTTTTGTAGATTTCTCAAAGGTCAAATCGTCGAACTCTGACCCCTTAATCGCAAAATTTCTGGCCGAAAACCGATCACATAGATTTTCCCAAATCTCAGTACCCTGTATATCAAATTTCGAGTCTGTAGACTAAAAATTGACAGAGTTATAGCGTAGGGAAATGTACACAGACAGACACACAGGCACGTTCACTTTTATAGATATATAGATAGATAGAATAATAGATTAAACAAAAAATATATGCGTATACATAAATATATATGGAAACAATTCTTTGTTTACTGTAAAGATTTTACGCAAATATTATGCAAGTATAAATCATGTAGAATATCTGCATGAATATAATTACGCGTAATAGTTAACTAAAGATGATCATCCCATAAGAAAACCGAAAAAACTAATAGGGAAATAATTAAAATGAATGTTTTAAAGAATATGCAAATTAGCTAGATCTTTTGCTAGTGAATGCATTTCTACAACCCATATATAAGAAAATTGTATTTTCTTTTTAAATAAATAGAAAAGAGGGTTTTCCGTCTTTTCTATTTACCTTTGGCTGTCCCCGACATCCAAAGACCAGCTACCAGCCCCTGTTGGGCTGGTTAAAGCTTTGTTTTATTGTTTTTTCGCCTCCTGTTGAGGCCATTAACTGTTTTTTCTATTTTTTCCAGGTTTGTCTCTCTCCCCGGGCTCGACTTAAATAGCTGGCCGGTCTGCGTCTGAGGTGGTTCGGAGTCACATCCAACATAATCCTCAGCCAGGCCAAATCGGCGGGTCTGAGCCGGGGAGAAGACGCAGAGGGGGAGGGTAGCTGGTCCGGGCTCCAGGGCACAAATGCCTAGCCCGGGGTCCAGTTCCCAGAGGGGGCTTCGGCCCAATCTGGGGGCCGGATCAGGCCCAGAAAAGGTTCCACCACGCGGTCCGGGCTCCGCTTCTTTGCCTAGCCCGGGTTCTGGTGGGCGTGTCCCTGACACGCCCGCCGGTTCAGGCCCGGTAGATAGACGTAGAGGTGCAGTTGGTGCTGTCCCCCGCACCATCACTGTAGAGGAGTCCGTCGCACTAGGCGGCGGCTCCTGGAGTATCTCTGACACTGCTGTCCCCGGCAGTGGTAGGCATAGGCCAGCTGCGAGAGGTGATCCAGCTCGGTGGGATCGGCAGAGGAAGAGGGCTTTAACTGTCAGCCCTCCCGCCCATAGGAGGACGGAACTCCTAGGGTCGGGATTAAGACCTTCCACCTCTGCTGATTTCTCCACATTGAGAACCACCGAGCTGGATCAGGCGTCACAGGACGCGGTGCCAAGCGACCGGGAACAGGCCATGGATCTGTTAGTCATGATGGATTCGGACTTGAGCCGGACACTCAAGGAAGACCTGTGCTGCAGTGACGGCGACAGTAGCAGCGAGGACGAGAACCAGTCCCAAAGAATCCACGACGGAATTGGTAGGATGTCTCGCCCCAGGAAGATGGGGGCCGCTCAACCTGAACGAAAAAGTGGGGCCGTTGGTACCGCACCAAGTAGGAAGACAGCCCCTAAGCCCTCGACCCCAAAGGAAAACCCGGCAGATTGGCCATCACTGCCGGGGAGTTCACAGGCGCTGGACTCCTCATGTTCTACAATCCCACCAGGGCAGAGGACGCCGCCATCACCACCGGAGACGCCTGCAGAAACACAGATGCCCTCGGCAGCAGCAAAAGTATGGGGTCCCCAAACTCAGTTAGCTCCAGAAGATTACCGTCGGTTATTTGATTCTACTTATAAGGAGTTGACCGACGGTAATGTGATAAAAGCCCTGCCGGGAGCCGTGGAGAGACTAGCGAAACGTATAATATCGCTAGTCACAATAGACTCCACTAAGAAGTCACTGACCGGAATTAATAAGGATCACATGGCGGAGATTCTCGGTCATCTTAAAATCCCGGCGACATATATTTGCCGCCGCAGTTACGCCATGTGGGACCTGCTGCTGCCAACCGACGATGACGCTTTGAAACTCTTCCATTCCGACTTGAAGTGGAAACATCTGCGCTTCAAGCCGGAGTACCTGAGCAAGACGCGTACAAATGTTACAATATTAGGAGTGCCATGTTACATAGACTCAAAACAGTTGGGGGCTGTTATGAGTCAGTACGGTGACGTGGAATCTGTTCTCCCGGTCCGTGGTCCCCGTAACCTTATGGTAGGGGACTACTCTATAAAAATGCGCCTCGACCGGGAGGGCATTCAGAAGATTCCCCCCTTGCTCAGGTGCGACACCTGGTCCATGACCGTCATCGTCGAGGGGCGAAGGCCACATTGTTGGCATTGCCAACAGCAAGGCCATATGGTTAGGGATTGTCCCAAGCGGAACCCTCAACCAGTGACACCCAAACCAAAAAGTGTGGTACCAGCAGCCCCTGAGAAGCCAGCGGGAGGGGGCGCCCCAGCATCTACAACAACTGATGGCTGGAGTACAGTGGTGAAGAAGTCTTCAAAAACAGCGAAGACCCCCTCCACAAGAGAGCAGCCCCCTGACGAACAAGGTCGGTCCGTTCCCACAAGGTCGCTATGTGAGAAACCTTCCACCAGTAAACCGGAAAAAGAAGGACTCAGCGGCCAGAAAAGGAAAAACCCGGTCTCATCATCAGACTCTGAAGGGGAGCAGGAGAAAGCAGAGAAAGACGACAGCAGCAGTCAGGCTTATGTGGCAGAGTGCCAAGGCCAACAGAAATCTAAAAGAAAACAAAAGCGAAAAAGACCAAGGAGGCTGGGTCCCGTTCCCCATCCCCCATGAACGTAGAGAATACTGTCTCTACGGTTCAGCCACCCAAATCCCCAACCCCTTCGGCTGAACCAAAATCCCCACCCCTTTTTGATTCCCCCCCAGCAGTTGCGAGATCCTTGTCCCGGGAGAGGCCGGAGACACCCTGCAACAGAAGAGCTGCCTCTGCTTCTCCAATACGGAGAGAAAAATCAAGGAAGCTCCCCTTTCTTCCAGGAGACCGGATATGCGATGTAGACCCCCTTCACGCTGATACTTACATCACGCAGCGTCATAGGGGTCTACTTAAGCCGCTGAGAAACTTGGAAAAGATTGAGGGGAAAAAGACCAGCAACCCGAAGAACTTCCCAAACGCCCCCTTAGTCATGACCTTTGTGCGCCACACAAAAGTTGGTCGCACGAAGGCCATGTGGAATATGATTGAGGAGGCGAAGGGGGTGTTCGAAAACATTAAACTGGTGGAAGAGGGGCACGACTCCCTCAATCAGCTGGCATCTAGATGCGAAGGACGGGTCCCTATATACGTCCACCCTTGTTTTTATAGGGCCCTGAAATTAACCTTCCCGTTGGATGTCGGAGGTATTGCGCGGGACGGACGAGTAACGTCCGAGTTGCTTTCGGGCAACCTCGCCCAATCTTGCGGCACCCTGGGAACTAAAGACTTTAGGCCGGTGGTTGACGATGAATAGGTACAATGGCCACGTCCTTAAGCCTAGCTAGCTTGAACGTAAGGGGCATGAGGTGCCGAAGCAAAGCCGCTAGGGTACTGAGGGACCTCATGTCCATGAATATAGATGTGGCTACGTTACAAGAGACTCACTTCAATTCCGTTGACGATCATCGGGTGCTGGAGGGGCATTATGATGTCTTTTCAACATACGGTGATAGTCAAAGTAGGGGGGTTTCTTTGTTAGTTAGGCGCACCCTTTCTGCAACGGTTAGCGTTGTTCACGCGGATACTGATGGTAGACTGATCGTGGCCGATGTTGCCGTGGCAAATAGAGCGTTTCGAGTCGTCGTGGTTTATGCGCCCAATTGCGTACGGGAGCGGGTTTCCTTTTTCCGGCGGTTGGAGGTGTTTCTCGGGGGTTCGGAACGGTTAGTTTTAGTGGGTGATTGGAATGCCATCCTTGATCCCAGGGTAGATAAGGTGGGCGGGACTAGAGGGACGGATGGGTGTGAAACCAGTCTGTTGGACCTGATGGCTAGATGCGATCTGGTAGACAGGTATCGGGTGGATCATCCGGGGCGGGAGATGTGGACGTGGCTCTCTAGCAGGCCTTCCGTTTCAAGTACTTACTTGGATCGGTTGTTAGTTAGAAGAGGCAACATAGAATACATATCTTGTCCCACGTTCCACTGGTTAGGCCACTCTGACCACAAACTACTTGTGGCCAGATTAGATTTAGATAGTAACCCCAAGTTAGCTGGGTACTGGAAGTTAAATACCTCCCTACTGGAGATAGATGACTTCCGGGAAAGGCTAACTAAACACATTCAGAAGGGATTAGTGGGGGCGGTTACCGGGAATAAGTGGTGGGTAAACGCCAAATCTAGCATTAGAGACTTCTCTGTCAAATATGGCCAACGCCTCGCGCTAGATAGGGCCAAGGCAGAGAAGCGTCTAGAGGATAGACTATCCCGGGCGGTGGCAGGGGGGGATTCCCTAGAAATAGGTCTAGCTAAGGCGGACCTGAGTCGTTTGGCTAGCGAACGATATCAGGGCCAGGTAGTTAGGGCTAGAATTAAAAAGATGCCCAACGAAGCTGTGAATGTGGATAGATCGGAACGTGTCCGTTCGCTCGGGCGCAAATCGGATAATTACATTCGTAAGATTCAGAGCCCGGAAGGGCACTCCTTAGTGTCGGCTCGGGGGATTTGCGAGCGGTTTCGGGTGCACTTTGAAGATCGTTTTGCACAGCTGTCCAGGCTCCGCGTCCAGGAGTTTGGTAACTATTTGGCTGGCTCGCCCCGCCTGGAGGCGGCCCGAGCGGCTAGTTGCGATGGTCGGGTTGCAGAGTGTGAGGTCGTAGCTGCTATGAAGCAGGTCGCCTATAATAGATCACCAGGACTCGATGGACTGCCCTACGAGCTATACTTGAGGATGTCGCACATGTTTGTCCCGATTCTGACGGGTGTGTTTAACCACTGGTTTGACACGGGATCTATCCCGAGTCAGGTTACCAAAGGCGTGGTCACACTTCTGAAGAAGAAGGACACACATGTTGGGGGGTTGGATGATTTTAGGCCCATCACGTTGTTGAACACGGATATTAAAATCCTGGCCCGAGTGCTGGCGAATCGTTTGCAGGTTGTTATCACTGACTTGATCGAACCGGATCAGACTTATGCTGTGAAGGGGAGATCAATTCAAAACAATTTGCATTTGATTCGTACAGTCCTAGAAAACCTAGAAGACGACACTGAAGCCGCGCTGATCAATTTAGATCAGTCCAAGGCGTTCGATAGGGTGGATCATCGTTTCCTGATGGCTGTTTTAGAGACCGCCGGCTTTGGGTCCGGCTTCTGCAGATGGATTTCCATTTTGTATGCTCGTCCGACGGCAGTTGTGCAGGTCAACGGGGTGCGGTCGGCGCCGTTCGCGGTTTCTCGGTCGGTGCGACAGGGGTGTCCGTTGTCGCCCTTGCTGTATGTCCTCGCGCTGGAACCATTCCTTAGGAACGTGAGGACTAGGGTGGCTGGACCGGCCCTGCGCGGAATTGCTCTTCCTGGTGGTGCGCGAGCCAGGGTTTCCGCGTTTGCCGATGATGTCACCGTATTTGTTTCGAGCGTGGTAGATATTATTACGGTGATTAAGGCTCTCAAGCGTTATGAAAAAGTTACAGGGGCTGTAGTCAATCTCAGCAAATCCGTTGGCCTGAGGTTGGCCGCTTGGCGGGGCTCGAATGCTTTGCCTGGCGCATTTGTCTGGACGGATGGCCCGGTCCGAATTCTGGGTGTTTGGTTTGGACCCGGTCTGTGTCTAGATAAGAACTGGTCGGAAGTACAGAGCAAGGTCGAAGCGTCTGTGAGGGTTTGGCTTCGAAGGGGATTGTCCCTTAAAGGCAGGGCGGAAGCATGCGCCACTTACGTGTTTCCGCTGATCCTTTACCGATTGGCTGTACTTCCTCTGCCTGCGGTCCGCATGGCGGCCTTAACGCGTGCGCTCTTCTCACTGTTGTGGAATGAGCGACGGCCGCTTGTCCGTAGACAGGTCTGTACTCAACGTCTTGAAGATGGGGGCCTGGGGATGCCTGACCTGGCAAGTCATAAAAACGCCGAAAGGTTGGCATTCCTGGGTAGAACTCTGATCGAGGAGTGTGATTGGGGTCCCGCGGTTGGTGAGGCTTTTCCCAACCTTATCCCCAATCACTTAATTGAATGCCAAAGAAGGCCGAGAGGGCAGTCAAGATTCCTCAACGAATGCCGAAATGCGCTTAGAGCGATGCCAGGGTCCTTAGACCTTGCACAGCCTAGAAGGGCATTATATCGGGGATTAGTGGTGGGGACCGCTTCGGACCCGCTTGGGGAGCGGCTGCAGCTGTCGGAGGGGGAGGTTCGCTCTCTATGGAATTGGGCGCCAGGCCGGGGATATCTTAATAATTCCGAATTTTCCCTGACCTGGCGATTGGTTAGAAACGCTTTACCCCTCAATGACATATTGTTCAGAATTGGTAGTACGTTTAGTCCTTTTTGTCCACGGTGCGAGGAAGATAGCTTAGAAACTGTAGAACATGCTTTTTATACTTGTTCCAAGCTCCGTGAATTCTGGGAGTATGTCAGTGAGGTCACGGCTCGCATCGTCCCCGATCAGGTGACGATCCTGGATTTAGCATCCGTAGTCTACAACGTAGATCCCTTGTGGCCTAGGGAGGAACGAATGGTGTTCCTAGCGACCTTGGCCGTAGCTAGACTGGTAGTGTGGGTTTCACGCATAGAGATAGGGCGTGGGGGGGAGCCGCCTTCTCATCGGGATCTGATTTTGTATTTTAAACACCAACTTAAAATCAAAATCAGATGCGATAGAAGGAGGTTATCTCGCTCACAGTTTAGTAGGAGGTGGATTCACACCGCTAGTTTATGTGCGTTCGTACGAAACAGGCTTGAGTACGTGTTCCCTGCTTAGGCATGGCACACGCCGACCGGATAAGCAACCCCCAGACAAAAATAAGACAATCCCGTAGTGGATCAGTCCCTTAGCTAGTTGGTATAAATGAGCTCCATGTCCCCAACCTTTATTTTAGGTGTTAGAATACCTCCAAAGAAGCCCAGTCCTGATTTATTTATTTTAGTCCAAACCTGTCCCAATGGTATTTTTCTTGGAGGTCACCGAATATCCCCTTCCCCCCCCCTTTATTTTGTCCGTAGTTGTGCCCATTCCCTCTTAGGAAGTGCTCCCTTGTTTTCGGCTGATACCGGAAAACAGGAAGCATTTCAAAATTAAATAGGTAAGGGTGTGTCCTGATTAACACATTCATCGCTTAACGTTTTATTTGGTTCATTTATTTTCTATTACTGTTATTTTTCTTTATTTTGGGGTGTTTTAAGGCTCTCATTACCCCCGCCCATCACCCGCATATATCATACGCATCACAATTTCACCCCTCATATATCATACGCATCACCCTCATTGTTTCATTATAAAATAAATCATTGTTATAAAAAAAAAAAAAAAAAAAAAAAAAAAAAAAAAAAAGTCATTGTAAATATTGTTCATATCATCTGGGGTTTTAAGTAGATCCAACCCCTAGAGTGTATGTGGTATTGTGGTGACTGCAACTAGTTATAGGGAATAGACCAAGTGGACGACCCCCGACCCCCATTCTCCCCCCACACCCTTTTGGCCTCATGCCACATTCGGAAAGAGTATCTTTTCATATTTTATATCATTTTAATCTTAAAATTTTGTAAAGTCTGAAATATTTCTTTTTTGAATAAATATTTAAATAAATAGAAAAGAGGGTTTTCCGTCTTTTCTATTTACCTTTGGCTGTCCCCGACATCCAAAGACCAGCTACCAGCCCCTGTTGGGCTGGTTAAAGCTTTGTTTTATTGTTTTTTCGCCTCCTGTTGAGGCCATTAACTGTTTTTTCTATTTTTTCCAGGTTTGTCTCTCTCCCCGGGCTCGACTTAAATAGCTGGCCGGTCTGCGTCTGAGGTGGTTCGGAGTCACATCCAACATAATCCTCAGCCAGGCCAAATCGGCGGGTCTGAGCCAGGGAGAAGACGCAGAGAGGGGAGGGTAGCTGGTCCGGGCTCCAGGGCACAAATGCCTAGCCCGGGGTCCAGTTCCCAGAGGGGGCTTCGGCCCAATCTGGGGGCCGGATCAGGCCCAGAAAAGGTTCCACCACGCGGTCCGGGCTCCGCTTCTTTGCCTAGCCCGGGTTCTGGTGGGCGTGTCCCTGACACGCCCGCCGGTTCAGGCCCAGTCGATAGACGGAGAGGTGCGGTCGGTGCTGTCCCCCGCACCATCACTGTAGAGGAGTCCGTCGCACTAGGCGGCGGCTCCTGGACCATTACTGACACTGCTGTCCCCGGCAGTGATAGGTTTAGGCCAGCTGGGAGAGGTGATCCAGCTCGGTGGGATCGGCAGAGGAAGAGGGCTTTAACTGTCAGCCCTCCCGCCCATAGGAGGACAGAACTCCTAGGGTCGGGATTAAGACCTTCCACCTCTGCCGATTTCTCCACATTGAGAACCACCGAACTGGATCAGGCGTCACAGGACGCGGTGCCAAGCGACCGGGAACAGGCCATGGATCTGTTAGTCATGATGGATTCGGACTTGAGCCGGACACTCAAAGAAGACCTGTGCTGCAGTGACGGCGACAGTAGCAGCGAGGACGAGAACCAGTCCCAAAGAATCCACGACGGAATTGGTAGGATGTCTCGCCCCAGGAAGATGGGGGCCGCTCAACCTGAACGAAAAAGTGGGGCCGTTGGTACCGCACCAAGTAGGAAGACAGCCCCTAAGCCCTCGACCCCAAAGGAAAACCCGGCAGATTGGCCATCACTGCCGGGGAGTTCACAGGCGCTGGACTCCTCATGTTCTACAATCCCACCAGGGCAGAGGACGCCGCCATCACCACCGGAGACGCCTGCAGAAACACAGATGCCCTCGGCAGCAGAAAAAGTATGGGGTCCCCAAACTCAGTTAGCTCCAGAAGATTACCGTCGGTTATTTGATTCTACTTATAAGGAGTTGACCGACGGTAATGTGATAAAAGCCCTGCCGGGAGCCGTGGAGAGACTAGCGAAACGTATAATATCGCTAGTCACAATAGACTCCACTAAGAAGTCACTGACCGGAATTAATAAGGATCACATGGCGGAGATTCTCGGTCATCTTAAAATCCCGGCGACATATATTTGCCGCCGCAGTTACGCCATGTGGGACCTGCTGCTGCCAACCGACGATGACGCTTTGAAACTCTTCCATTCCGACTTGAAGTGGAAACATCTGCGCTTCAAGCCGGAGTACCTGAGCAAGACGCGTACAAATGTTACGATATTAGGAGTGCCATGTTACATAGACTCAAAACAGTTGGGGGCTGTTATGAGTCAGTACGGTGACGTGGAATCTGTTCTCCCGGTCCGTGGTCCCCGTAACCTTATGGTAGGGGACTACTCTATTAAAATGCGCCTCGACCGGGAGGGCATTCAGAAGATTCCCCCCTTGCTCAGGTGCGACACCTGGTCCATGACCGTCATCGTCGAGGGGCGAAGGCCACATTGTTGGCATTGCCAACAGCAAGGCCATATGGTTAGGGATTGTCCCAAGCGGAACCCTCAACCAGTGACACCCAAACCAAAAAGTGTGGTACCAGCAGCCCCTGAGAAGCCAGCGGGAGGGGGCGCTCCAGCATCTACAACAACTGATGGCTGGAGTACAGTGGTGAAGAAGTCTTCAAAAACAGCGAAGACCCCCTCCACAAGAGAGCAGCCCCCTGACGAACAAGGTCGGTCCGTTCCCACAAGGTCGCTATGTGAGAAACCTTCCACCAGTAAACCGGAAAAAGAAGGACTCAGCGGCCAGAAAAGGAAAAACCCGGTCTCATCATCAGACTCTGAAGGGGAGCAGGAGAAAGCAGAGAAAGACGACAGCAGCAGTCAGGCTTATGTGGCAGAGTGCCAAGGCCAAAAGAAATCTACAAGAAAACAAAAAGCGAAAAAGACCAAGGAGGCTGGGTCCCGTTCCCCATCCCCCATGAACGTAGAGAATACTGTCTCTACGGTTCAGCCACCCAAATCCCCAACCCCTTCGGCTGAACCAAAATCCCCACCCCTTTTTGATTCCCCCCCAGCAGTTGCGAGATCCTTGTCCCGGGAGAGGCCGGAGACACCCTGCAACAGAAGAGCTGCCTCTGCTTCTCCAATACGGAGAGAAAAATCAAGGAAGCTCCCCTTTCTTCCAGGAGACCGGATATGCGATGTAGACCCCCTTCACGCTGATACTTACATCACGCAGCGTCATAGGGGTCTACTTAAGCCGCTGAGAAACTTGGAAAAGATTGAGGGGAAAAAGACCAGCAACCCGAAGAACTTCCCAAACGCCCCCTTAGTCATGACCTTTGTGCGCCACACAAAAGTTGGTCGCACGAAGGCCATGTGGAATATGATTGAGGAGGCGAAGGGGGCGTTCGAAAACATTAAACTGGTGGAAGAGGGGCACGACTCCCTCAATCAGCTGGCATCTAGATGCGAAGGACGGGTCCCTATATACGTCCACCCTTGTTTTTATAGGGCCCTGAAATTAACCTTCCCGTTGGATGTCGGAGGTATTGCGCGGGACGGACGAGTAACGTCCGAGTTGCTTTCGGGCAACCTCGCCCAATCTTGCGGCACCCTGGGAACTAAAGACTTTAGGCCGGTGGTTGACGATGAATAGGTACAATGGCCACGTCCTTAAGCCTAGCTAGCTTGAACGTAAGGGGCATGAGGTGCCGAAGCAAAGCCGCTAGGGTACTGAGGGACCTCATGTCCATGAATATAGATGTGGCTACGTTACAAGAGACTCACTTCAATTCCGTTGACGATCATCGGGTGCTGGAGGGGCATTATGATGTCTTTTCAACATACGGTGATAGTCAAAGTAGGGGGGTTTCTTTGTTAGTTAGGCGCACCCTTTCTGCAACGGTTAGCGTTGTTCACGCGGATACTGATGGTAGACTGATCGTGGCCGATGTTGCCGTGGCAAATAGAGCGTTTCGAGTCGTCGTGGTTTATGCGCCCAATTGCGTACGGGAGCGGGTTTCCTTTTTCCGGCGGTTGGAGGTGTTTCTCGGGGGTTCGGAACGGTTAGTTCTAGTGGGTGATTGGAATGCCATCCTTGATCCCAGGGTAGATAAGGTGGGCGGGACTAGAGGGACGGATGGGTGTGAAACCAGTCTGTTGGACCTGATGGCTAGATGCGATCTGGTAGACAGGTATCGGGTGGATCATCCGGGGCGGGAGATGTGGACGTGGCTCTCTAGCAGGCCTTCCGTTTCAAGTACTTACTTGGATCGGTTGTTAGTTAGAAGAGGCAACATAGAATACATATCTTGTCCCACGTTCCACTGGTTAGGCCACTCTGACCACAAACTACTTGTGGCCAGATTAGATTTAGATAGTAACCCCAAGTTAGCTGGGTACTGGAAGTTAAATACCTCCCTACTGGAGATAGATGACTTCCGGGAAAGGCTAACTAAACACATTCAGAAGGGATTAGTGGGGGCGGTTACCGGGAATAAGTGGTGGGTAAACGCCAAATCTAGCATTAGAGACTTGTCTGTCAAATATGGCCAACGCCTCGCGCTAGATAGGGCCAAGGCAGAGAAGCGTCTAGAGGATAGACTATCCCGGGCGGTGGAAGGGGGGGATTCCCTAGAAATAGGCCTAGCTAAGGCGGACCTGAGTCGTTTGGCTAGCGAACGATATCAGGGCCAGGTAGTTAGGGCTAGAATTAAAAAGATGCCCAACGAAGCTGTGAATGTGGATAGATCGGAACGTGTCCGTTCGCTCGGGCGCAAATCGGATAATTACATTCGTAAGATTCAGAGCCCGGAAGGGCACTCCTTAGTGTCGGCTCGGGGGATTTGCGAGCGGTTTCGGGTGCACTTTGAAGATCGTTTTGCACAGCTGTCCAGGCTCCGCGTCCAGGAGTTTGGTAACTATTTGGCTGGCTCGCCCCGCCTGGAGGCGGCCCGAGCGGCTAGTTGCGATGGTCGGGTTGCAGAGTGTGAGGTCGTAGCTGCTATGAAGCAGGTCGCCTATAATAGATCACCAGGACTCGATGGACTGCCCTACGAGCTATACTTGAGGATGTCGCACATGTTTGTCCCGATTCTGACGGGTGTGTTTAACCACTGGTTTGACACGGGATCTATCCCGAGTCAGGTTACCAAAGGCGTGGTCACACTTCTGAAGAAGAAGGACACACATGTTGGGGGGTTGGATGATTTTAGGCCCATCACGTTGTTGAACACGGATATTAAAATCCTGGCCCGAGTGCTGGCGAATCGTTTGCAGGTTGTTATCACTGACTTGATCGAACCGGATCAGACTTATGCTGTGAAGGGGAGATCAATTCAAAACAATTTGCATTTGATTCGTACAGTCCTAGAAAACCTAGAAGACGACACTGAAGCCGCGCTGATCAATTTAGATCAGTCCAAGGCGTTCGATAGGGTGGATCATCGTTTCCTGATGGCTGTTTTAGAGACCGCCGGCTTTGGGTCCGGCTTCTGCAGATGGATTTCCATTTTGTATGCTCGTCCGACGGCAGTTGTGCAGGTCAACGGGGTGCGGTCGGCGCCGTTCGCGGTTTCTCGGTCGGTGCGACAGGGGTGTCCGTTGTCGCCCTTGCTGTATGTCCTCGCGCTGGAACCATTCCTTAGGAACGTGAGGACTAGGGTGGCTGGACCGGCCCTGCGCGGAATTGCTCTTCCTGGTGGTGCGCGAGCCAGGGTTTCCGCGTTTGCCGATGATGTCACCGTATTTGTTTCGAGCGTGGTAGATATTATTACGGTGATTAAGGCTCTCAAGCGTTATGAAAAAGTTACAGGGGCTGTAGTCAATCTCAGCAAATCCGTTGGCCTGAGGTTGGCCGCTTGGCGGGGCTCGAATGCTTTGCCTGGCGCATTTGTCTGGACGGATGGCCCGGTCCGAATTCTGGGTGTTTGGTTTGGACCCGGTCTGTGTCTAGATAAGAACTGGTCGGAAGTACAGAGCAAGGTCGAAGCGTCTGTGAGGGTTTGGCTTCGAAGGGGATTGTCCCTTAAAGGCAGGGCGGAAGCATGCGCCACTTACGTGTTTCCGCTGATCCTTTACCGATTGGCTGTACTTCCTCTGCCTGCGGTCCGCATGGCGGCCTTAACGCGTGCGCTCTTCTCACTGTTGTGGGATGAGCGACGGCCGCTTGTCCGTAGACAGGTCTGTACTCAACGTCTTGAAGATGGGGGCCTGGGGATGCCTGACCTGGCAAGTCATAAAAACGCCGAAAGGTTGGCATTCCTGGGTAGAACTCTGATCGAGGAGTGTGATTGGGGTCCCGCGGTTGGTGAGGCTTTTCCCAACCTTATCCCCAATCACTTAATTGAATGCCAAAGAAGGCCGAGAGGGCAGTCAAGATTCCTCAACGAATGCCGAAATGCGCTTAGAGCGATGCCAGGGTCCTTAGACCTTGCACAGCCTAGAAGGGCATTATATCGGGGATTAGTGGTGGGGACCGCTTCGGACCCGCTTGGGGAGCGGCTGCAGCTGTCGGAGGGGGAGGTTCGCTCTCTATGGAATTGGGCGCCAGGCCGGGGATATCTTAATAATTCCGAATTTTCCCTGACCTGGCGATTGGTTAGAAACGCTTTACCCCTCAATGACATATTGTTCAGAATTGGTAGTACGTTTAGTCCTTTTTGTCCACGGTGCGAGGAAGATAGCTTAGAAACTGTAGAACATGCTTTTTATACTTGTTCCAAGCTCCGTGAATTCTGGGAGTATGTCAGTGAGGTCACGGCTCGCATCGTCCCCGATCAGGTGACGATCCTGGATTTAGCATCCGTAGTCTATAACGTAGATCCCTTGTGGCCCAGGGAGGAACGAATGGTGTTCCTAGCGACCTTGGCCGTAGCTAGACTGGTAGTGTGGGTTTCACGCATAGAGATAGGGCGTGGGGGGGAGCCGCCTTCTCATCGGGATCTGATTTTGTATTTTAAACACCAACTTAAAATCAAAATCAGATGCGATAGAAGGAGGTTATCTCGCTCACAGTTTAGTAGGAGGTGGATTCACACCGCTAGTTTATGTGCGTTCGTACGAAACAGGCTTGAGTACGTGTTCCCTGCTTAGGCATGGCACACGCCGACCGGATAAGCAACCCCCAGACAAAACTAAGACAATCCCGTAGTGGATCAGTCCCTTAGCTAGTTGGTATAAATGAGCTCCATGTCCCCAACCTTTATTTTAGGTGTTAGAATACCTCCAAAGAAGCCCAGTCCTGATTTATTTAGTTTAGTCCAAACCTGTCCCAATGGTATTTTTCTTGGAGGTCACCGAACATCCCCTTCCCCCCCCCTTTATTTTGTCCGTAGTTGTGCCCATTCCCTCTTAGGAAGTGCTCCCTTGTTTTCGGCTGATACCGGAAAACAGGAAGCATTTCAAAATTAAATAGGTAAGGGTGTGTCCGGATTAACACATTCATCGCTTAACGTTTTATTTGGTTCATTTATTTTCTATTACTGTTATTTTTCTTTATTTTGGGGTGTTTTAAGGCTCTCATTACCCCCGCCCATCACCCGCATATATCATACGCATCACAATTTCACCCCTCATATATCATACGCATCACCCTCATTGTTTCATTATAAAATAAATCATTGTTAAAAAAAAAAAAAAAAAAAAAAAAAAGGTCATTGTAAATATTGTTCATATCATCTGGGGTTTTAAGTAGATCCAACCCCTAGAGTGTATGTGGTATTGTGGTGACTGCAACTAGTTATAGGGAATAGACCAAGTGGACGACCCCCGACCCCCATTCTCCCCCCACACCCTTTTTGGCCTCATGCCACATTTAAAAAGACTTGTTGCACATTTTATGTAATTTTAATTTTAAAATTCCGTGAAGTTTGTAATTTTTTCTTTCTAAATAAATATTTAAATAAATAGAAAAGAGGGTTTTCCGTCTTTTCTATTTACCTTTGGCTGTCCCCGACATCCAAAGACCAGCTACCAGCCCCTGTTGGGCTGGTTAAAGCTTTGTTTTATTGTTTTTTCGCCTCCTGTTGAGGCCATTAACTGTTTTTCTATTTTTTCCAGGTTTGTCTCTCTCCCCGGGCTCGACTTAAATAGCTGGCCGGTCTGCGTCTGAGGTGGTTCGGAGTCACATCCAACATAATCCTCAGCCAGGCCAAATCGGCGGGTCTGAGCCAGGGAGAAGACGCAGAGGGGGAGGGTAGCTGGTCCGGGCTCCAGGGCACAAATGCCTAGCCCGGGGTCCAGTTCCCAGAGGGGGCTTCGGCCCAATCTGGGGGCCGGATCAGGCCCAGAAAAGGTTCCACCACGCGGTCCGGGCTCCGCTTCTTTGCCTAGCCCGGGTTCTGGTGGGCGTGTCCCTGACACGCCCGCCGGTTCAGGCCCGGTAGATAGACGTAGAGGTGCAGTTGGTGCTGTCCCCCGCACCATCACTGTAGAGGGGTCCGTCGCACTAGGCGGCGGCTCCTGGAGTATCTCTGACACTGCTGTCCCCGGCAGTGGTAGGCATAGGCCAGCTGCGAGAGGTGATCCATCTCGGTGGGATCGGCAGAGGAAGAGGGCTTTAACTGTCAGCCCTCCCGCCCATAGGAGGACGGAACTCCTAGGGTCGGGATTAAGACCTTCCACCTCTGCTGATTTCTCCACATTGAGAACCACCGGGCTGGATCAGGCGTCCAAGAACGCAGTGCCGGACGACCGGGAAGAGGCCATAAATATGCTCTCGTTCCTGGATTCCCAGCTGAATACGACATTGGGCGACGATCTACAGTGCAGTAGTGATGACAGCAGCCAGGACGAGAGCGAGAAGACTGGATTAATAGGCCAAGCAAGAAAATCCCGGTCCAGGAAGAAGAAGGGGGCTGCTCGTGCAGAACAAAAGAGTGGGGCAGTTGGTGCCACACCTGTGCAGAAGCTATCGTCCCCGGCGGAGAGCCCGGCAGATTGGCCTACACTGCCGGGTGCCAGTACGCAGACAAGCGAAAACACCTGTTCAACAATCCCGCCGGGGCAGAGAACACCACCCTTGCCGGAAACACCGATGCCAGCAACACCGACGCCCTCGGCAGCAGAGAAAGTTCGGGGTCCCCAGTCCCAGCTTACTCCTGAAGACTACCGTCAGTTGTTTAACTCGAAATATAAGGAGTACACTGACGGTAACATCATTAAACCTCTTCCAGGAGTGGTGGAAAGATTATCCACAAGGATAATATCTCTGGTCACCACAGACTGGAAAAAGAAAAGCTTAACGGGAGTGTCAAAAGACATTATGGCGGAGATGCTGGGAGAACTTACAATACCTGCGACGTACATTTGTCGTCGCAGTTATGCAATGTGGGACCTGCTGCTGCCAACCGACGATGACGCGGTAAAGTTGTCCAAATGCGATTGGAAATGGAAAAGTATACGGTTCAAGCCAGTATATCTGAGCAGGAGCCAAACAACTGTCCACATTTTAGGCGTCCCCTGGTTCCTGGACTCTGTGCAAATTGGCGCAATAATGAGCCAGTATGGGGACGTCGAAGCTGTCCTCCCGGCCCGTGGTCCCCGTAGCCTTATGGTAGGGGACTACTTAGTTAGAATGCGTTGTGACCGGGAGGGCTTTCAGAAAATCCCGGCCCTGCTCAAAAGCGATGTTTGGACGATGAGCGTCATTGTCGAGGGGCGAAGACCACACTGTTGGCATTGCCAACAGATAGGCCATATGGCAAGGGATTGCCCGAAAAGGATCCCTCAGACAACAACAGTAGAGAAACAGAAGGGTGTGGCACCAGTAGCCCCTGAGAAACCAGCCGGAGGGGGCATGACATCAACTGCAACACCAACAACATCGGATGGCTGGACCAAAGTGGTAAAGAAAAATGGGAGAACCACAAAGACCCCCTCCACAAGAGAGCAGCCCCCTGATGTACAAGGTCGGCCAGTTCCCGCAGGGTCGTCCACGAATCCTTCCACCGACATGTCAACAAAGGAAGTTTCCAGCGGCCAAAAACGAATCCATCCGGTCTCCTCATCAGACTCTGAAGGGGAGCAGGAAGAGCAACACGCTGAGTGCAAAGGACAGGCGTCGGTGGCAGAGTGCCAAGGCCCTAAGAAAGACACCAAAAAAGAGAACAAGAAGGCCAAAAAGAACAAGGAGGCTGGGCCCCGTTCCCCGTCCCCAATGAACGTAGAGAATACTGTCTCTACGGTTCAGCCACCCAAAACCCCAACCCAAACCCCTTCGGCTGAACCAAAATCCCCACCCCTATTTGATACCCCCCAACCCGGCGCTCGATCATTGTCCCGGGAGAAACCGGTGACTCCAGACAACAGCAGAAGAGCTGCCTCAGCGTCTCCAGTTAGGAGAGAGAAAACGAAAAAGCTCCCCTTCTTTCCTGGAGACCGGATTTGTGATGTAGACCCCCTTCATGCCGATACTTATATAACTCAGCGGCATAGGGGTCTACTTAAACCATTAAAGGAGTTGAACAAAGTGGAAGGGAAGAAGGTGACAAATCCAAAAAACTTCCCTGATGCCCCCTTAGTCATGACCTTTGTGCGTCAAACAAGAACTGGACGCACGAAGGCCATGTGGAATATGATAGAAGAAGCCAAGGGGGCAATAACAAATATAAAGTTGGTGGAAGAGGAGCACGACTCCCTCAAACAGCTGGCATCTAGGTGCGAAGGGAGGGTCCCTATTTACGTCCACCCTTGTTTTTATAGGGCCCTCAAATTAACTTTTCCATTGGATGTCGGGGGTATTGCGCGAGACGGACGAGTAACGTCCGAGTTGCTTTCGGGCAACCTCGCCCAATCCTGCGGCACCCTTGGTACAAAAGACTTTAAGCCGGTGGTTGCGGATATCTAGGCACAATGGCCACGTCCTTGAGCCTGTGTAGTTTGAACGCAAGGGGCATGAGGTGCCGAAGCAAAGCCGCTAGGGTACTGAGGGACCTCATGTCCATGAACATAGATGTGGCTACGTTACAGGAGACTCACTACAATTCCGTTGACGATCATCGGGTGCTGGAGGGGCATTATGATGTCTTTTCAACATACGGTGATAGTCAAAGTAGGGGGGTTTCTTTGTTAGTTAGGCGCACCCTTTCTGCAACGGTTAGCGTTGTTCACGCGGATACTGATGGTAGACTGATCGTGGCCGATGTTGCCGTGGCAAATAGAGCGTTTCGAGTCGTCGTGGTTTATGCGCCCAATTGCGTACGGGAGCGGGTTTCCTTTTTCCGGCGGTTGGAGGTGTTTCTCGGGGGTTCGGAACGGTTAGTTTTAGTGGGTGATTGGAATGCCATCCTTGATCCCAGGGTAGATAAGGTGGGCGGGACTAGAGGGACGGATGGGTGTGAAACCAGTCTGTTGGACCTGATGGCTAGATGCGATCTGGTAGACAGGTATCGGGTGGATCATCCGGGGCGGGAGATGTGGACGTGGCTCTCTAGCAGGCCTTCCGTTTCGAGTACTTACTTGGATCGGTTGTTAGTTAGAAGAGGCAACATAGAGTACATATCTTGTCCCACGTTCCACTGGTTAGGCCACTCTGACCACAAACTACTTGTGGCCAGGCTAGACTTAGATAGGAACCCCAAGTTAGCTGGGTACTGGAAGTTAAATACCTCCTTACTGGAGATAGATGACTTCCGGGAAAGGCTAACTAAACACATTCAGAAGGGATTAGTGGGGGCGGTTACCGGGAATAAGTGGTGGGTAAACGCCAAATCTAGCATTAGAGACTTCTCTGTCAAATATGGCCAACGCCTCGCGCTAGATAGGGCCAAGGCAGAGAAGCGTCTAGAGGATAGACTATCCCGGGCGGTGGCAGGGGGGGGATTCCCTAGAAATAGGCCTAGCTAAGGCGGACCTGAGTCGTTTGGCTAGCGAACGATATCAGGGCCAGGTAGTTAGGGCTAGAATTAAAAAGATGCCCAACGAAGCTGTGAATGTGGATAGATCAGAACGTGTCCGTTCGCTCGGGCGCAAATCGGATAATTACATTCGTAAGATTCAGAGCCCGGAAGGGCACTCCTTAGTGTCGGCTCGGGGGATTTGCGAGCGGTTTCGAGTGCACTTTGAAGATCGTTTTGCACAGCTGTCCAGGCTCCGCGTCCAGGAGTTTGGTAACTATTTAGCTGGCTCGCCCCGCCTGGAGGCGGCCCGAGCGGCTAGTTGCGATGGTCGGGTTGCAGAGTGTGAGGTCGTAGCTGCTATGAAGCAGGTCGCCTAAAATAGATCACCAGGACTCGATGGACTGCCCTACGAGCTATACTTGAGGATGTCGCACATGTTTGTCCCGATTCTGACGGGTGTGTTTAACCACTGGTTTGACACGGGATCTATCCCGAGTCAGGTTACCAAAGGCGTGGTCACACTTCTGAAGAAGAAGGACACACATGTTGGGGGGTTGGATGATTTTAGGCCCATTACATTGTTGAACACGGATATTAAAATCCTGGCCCGAGTGCTGGCGAATCGCTTGCAGGTTGTTATCACTGACTTGATCGAACCGGATCAGACTTACGCTGTGAAGGGGAGATCAATTCAAAACAATTTGCATTTGATTCGTACAGTCCTAGAAAACCTAGAAGACGACACTGAAGCCGCGCTGATCAATTTAGATCAGTCCAAGGCGTTCGATAGGGTGGATCATCGTTTCCTGATGGCTGTTTTAGAGACCGCCGGCTTTGGGTCATGCTTCTGCAGATGGATTTCCATTTTGTATGCTCGTCCGACGGCAGTTGTGCAGGTTAACGGGGTGCGGTCGGCGCCGTTCGCGGTTTCTCGGTCGGTGCGACAGGGGTGTCCGTTGTCGCCCTTGCTGTATGTCCTCGTGCTGGAACCATTCCTTAGGAACGTGAGGACTAGGGTGGCTGGACCGGCCCTGCGCGGAATTGCTCTTCCTGGTGGTGCGCGAGCCAGGGTTTCCGCGTTTGCCGATGATGTCACCGTATTTGTTTCGAGCGTGGTAGATATTATTACGGTGATTAAGGCTCTCAAGCGTTATGAAAAAGTTACAGGGGCTGTAGTCAATCTCAGCAAATCCGTTGGCCTGAGGTTGGCCGCTTGGCGGGGCTCGAATGCTTTGCCTGGCGCATTTGTCTGGACGGATGGCCCGGTCCGAATTCTGGGTTTTTGGTTTGGACCCGGTCTGTGTCTAGATAAGAACTGGTCGGAAGTACAGAGCAAGGTCGAAGCGTCTGTGAGGGTTTGGCTTCGAAGGGGATTGTCCCTTAAAGGCAGGGCGGAAGCATGCGCCACTTACGTGTTTCCGCTGATCCTTTACCGATTGGCTGTACTTCCTCTGCCTGCGGTCCGAATGGCGGCCTTAACGCGTGCGCTCTTCTCACTGTTGTGGGATGAGCGACGGCCGCTTGTCCGTAGACAGGTCTGTACTCAACGTCTTGAAGATGGGGGCCTGGGGATGCCTGACCTGGCAAGTCATAAAAACGCCGAAAGGTTGGCATTCCTGGGTAGAACTCTGATCGAGGAGTGTGATTGGGGTCCCGCGGTTGGTGAGGCTTTTCCCAACCTTATCCCCAATCACTTAATTGAATGCCAAAGAAGGCCGAGAGGGCAGTCAAGATTCCTCAACGAATGCCGAAATGCGCTTAGAGCGATGCCAGGGTCCTTAGACCTTGCACAGCCTAGAAGGGCATTATATCGGGGATTAGTGGTGGGGACCGCTTCGGACCCGCTTGGGGAGCGGCTGCAGCTGTCGGAGGGGGAGGTTCGCTCTCTATGGAATTGGGCGCCAGGCCGGGGATACCTTAATAATTCCGAATTTTCCCTGACCTGGCGATTGGTTAGAAACGCTTTACCCCTCAATGACATACTGTTCAGAATTGGTAGTACGTTTAGTTCTTTTTGTCCACGGTGCGAGGAAGATAGCTTAGAAACTGTATAACATGCTTTTTATACTTGTTCCAAGCTCCGTGAATTCTGGGAGTATGTCAGTGAGGTCACGGCTCGCATCGTCCCCGATCAGGTGACGATCCTGGATTTAGCATCCGTAGTCTATAACGTAGATCCCTTGTGGCCTAGGGAGGAACGAATGGTGTTCCTAGCGACCTTGGCCGTAGCTAGACTAGTAGTGTGGGTTTCACGCATAGAGATAGGGCGTGGGGGGGAGCCACCTTCTCATCGGGATCTGATTTTGTATTTTAAACACCAACTTAAAATCAAAATCAGATGCGATAGAAGGAGGTTATCTCGCTCACAGTTTAGTAGGAGGTGGATTCACACCGCTAGTTTATGTGCGTTCGTGCGAAACAGGCTTGAGTACGTGTTCCCTGCTTAGGCATGGCACACACCGACCGGATAAGCAATTCCAAGACAAAACTAAGACCATCCCGTAGTGGATCAGTCCCTTAGCTAGTTGGTATAAATGAGCTCCATGTCCCCAATCTTTATTTTAGGTGTTAGAATACCTCCAAAGAAGCCCAGTCCTGATTTATTTATTTTAGTCCAAACCTGTCCCAATGGTATTTTTCTTGGAGGTCACCGAATATCCCCTTCCCCCCCCCTTTATTTTGTCCGTAGTTGTTGCCATTCCCTCTTAGGAAGTGCTCCCTTGTTTTCGGCTGATACCGGAAAACAGGAAGCATTTCAAAATTAAATAGGTAAGGGTGTGTCCTGATTAATACATTCATCACTTAACGTTTTATTTGGTTCTTTTATTTTTCATTACTGTTATTTTTCTTTATTTTGGGGTGTTTTAAGGCTCTCATTACCCCCGCCCATCACCCGCATATATCATACACATCACAATTTCACCCCTCATATATCATACGCATCACCCTCATTGTTTCATTGTAAAATAAATCATTGTTTAAAAAAAAAAAAAAAAAAAAAAAAAAAAAGTCATTGTATATATTGTTCATATCATCGGGGTTTTAAGTAGATCCAACCCCTTGAGTGTCTGTGGTATTGTGGTGACTGCAACTAGTTATAGGGAATAGACCAAGTGGACGACCCTCGACCCCCATTCTTCCCCCCCACACCCTTTTGGCCTCATGCCACATTTGGAAAGTTTTATTTCCACATTTTATTCTATTTTTCTTGTAAAAATTTTGTAAAGTTTGGAATATTCTTTTTGAATAAATTCATAAATAAATAGAAAAGAGGGTTTTCCGTCTTTTCTATTTACCTTTGGCTGTCCCCGACATCCAAAGACCAGCTACCAGCCCCTGTTGGGCTGGTTAAAGCTTTGTTTTATTGTTTTTTCGCCTCCTGTTGAGGCCATTAACTGTTTTTCTATTTTTTCCAGGTTTGTCTCTCTCCCCGGGCTCGACTTAAATAGCTGGCCGGTCTGCGTCTGAGGTGGTTCGGAGTCACATCCAACATAATCCTCAGCCAGGCCAAATCGGCGGGTCTGAGCCAGGGAGAAGACGCAGAGGGGGAGGGTAGCTGGTCCGGGCTCCAGGGCACAAATGCCTAGCCCGGGGTCCAGTTCCCAGAGGGGGCTTCGGCCCAATCTGGGGGCCGGATCAGGCCCAGAAAAGGTTCCACCACGCGGTCCGGGCTCCGCTTCTTTGCCTAGCCCGGGTTCTGGTGGGCGTGTCCCTGACACGCCCGCCGGTTCAGGCCCGGTAGATAGACGTAGAGGTGCAGTTGGTGCTGTCCCCCGCACCATCACTGTAGAGGAGTCCGTTGCACTAGGCGGCGGCTCCTGGACTATTGATGACACTGCTGTCCCCGGCAGTGGTAGGCATAGGCCAGCTGCGAGAGGTGATCCATCTCGGTGGGATCGGCAGAGGAAGAGGGCTTTAACTGTCAGCCCTCCCGCCCATAGGAGGACAGAACTCCTAGGGTCGGGATTAAGACCTTCCACCTCTGCTGATTTCTCCACATTGAGAACCACCGGGCTGGATCAGGCGTTTACAAGCGACGTGCCGGACGACCGGGAGGAGGCCATTAATATGCTCTCGCTTTTCGACTCCCAGTTGAACGGGACAGTGGGCCAGGATCTCCAGTGTAGCAGCGACGAGAGCGGCCAAGAAGGGAGTGTAGAAGGAAGACCAGGAGAAGCGAGAGCATCCCGTCCCAAGAAGAAGAAGGGGGCTGTTCGAACGGACCAAAAAAGTGGGGCAGTTGGTGCCATACCAGTACCAATACCATCGTCCCCGGCGGAAAGCCCAGCAGATTGGCCCTCACTGCCAGGAACCAGCACGCAGGCAACAATCTCTACGTGCTCAACAATCCCGCCGGGGCAGAGAACGCCGCCCCCTCCAATTTCTCCAGCGATAGTAACACCAACGCCCTCGGCAGCAGAGAAGGTGTGGGGACCCCAGTCCCAGCTTACTCCTGAGGAATACCGTCAGCTGTTCATCTCCAAATATAAGGAGTATACTGACGGTAATATCATCAAACCCCTTCCAGGTGTCGTGGAAAGACTAGCAACAAGAATCATTTCATTAGTCACCACTGACTGGAAAAAGAAAACTCTGGCAGGGGTCTCTAAAGACATCATGGCGGAGATGCTGGGGGATCTCCAAATACCTGCGACGTACATTTGTCGTCGCAGTTATGCCATGTGGGATCTGCTGCTGCCGACCGTCGATGACGCAATAAAGCTCTCCAAATGTGACTGGAAGTGGAGAGAGATCCGTTTTAAGCCAGTGTATCTGAGCAGGAGTACAAACAACGGTGAATATTTTAGGCGTCCCCTGGTTTCTGGACTCTGTGCAGATAGGCGCAATTATGAGCCAGTATGGGGACGTCGAAGCGGTCCTCCCGGCCCGTGGCCCCCGTAGCCTTATGGTAGGGGACTACACAGTAAAAATGCGCTGTGACCGGGAGGGCTTTCAGAGTATACCAGCCCTGCTCAGAAGTGATGTCTGGACCATGAGCGTCATCGTCGAGGGGCGGAGACCGCACTGTTGGCATTGCCAACAAGTAGGCCATATGGCAAGAGATTGCCCTAAGAGAGTCCCCCCAAAACCAGCTGCGGAACAACAGAAGGGTGTGGCACCAGCAGCCCCTGAGAAGCCAGCCGGAGGGGGCACAGAAACAACATCAGAAGGCTGGAGCACCGTGGTCAAGAAGAGAAATGGGAAGATCACGAAGACCCCCTCCACAAGAGAGCAGCCCCCTGAAGTACAAGGTCGGTCAGCTCCCACAGGGTCGTCCACGAGTTCTTCCACCAACGTCACCACCACCAAAGTCACCACCAAGGAAGTCGCCAGCGGCCAAAAGAGAAACCATCCGGTCTCCTCGTCCGACTCAGAAGGGGAGCAAGGAGAAAAACCGGCTACTGTGGCAGAGGGCCAAGTGCCGAAAAAAGAAATAAAGAAAAAGGCTCGAAAGAATAAGGAGGCTGGGTCCCGTTCCCCGTCCCCTATGAACGTAGAGAATACTGTCTCTACGGTTCAGCCACCCAAAACCCCCACCCAAACCCCTTCGGCTGAACCAAAATCCCCATCCCTATTTGATACCCCTCCAACCGGTGCTCGGTCACTATCACGAGAAAGGCCAGAGATGCAAAACAACAACAACAGAAGAGCCAAATCTGCATCTCCGGTAAGGAGAGAAAAAACGAGAAAGCTCCCCTACCTTCCTGGAGACCGGATCTGCGATGTAGACCCCTTGCACGCTGACACATACATAACTCAGCGTCATAGGGGCCTAATAAAGCCGCTGAGGGAGATGAAGAACATTGATGGGAAAAAGGTTTCCAATCCCAAAAACTTTCCAGACGCCCCCTTAGTCATGACCTTTGTGCGTCAAACAAGAACTGGACGCACGAAGGCCATGTGGAACATGATCGAGGAAGCGAAGGGGGCGATTCCGAATTTAAAGTTGGTGGAAGATGGGCACGACTCCCTTAACCAGCTGGCGTCAAGATGTGAAGGACGGGTCCCTATTTACGTCCACCCTTGTTTTTATAGGGCCCTGAAATTAACCTTTCCCCTGGATGTCGGAGGTATTGCGCGAGATGGACGAGTAACGTCCGAGTTGCTTTCGGGCAACCTCGCCCAATCCTGCGGCACCCTTGGACCAAAAGACTTTAGGCCGGTGGTTGCGGATATCTAGGCACAATGGCCACGTCCTTGAGCCTGTGTAGTTTGAACGTAAGGGGCATGAGGTGCCGAAGCAAAGCCGCTAGGGTACTGAGGGACCTCATGTCCATGAATATAGATGTGGCTACGTTACAAGAGACTCACTTCAATTCCGTTGACGATCATCGGGTGCTGGAGGGGCATTATGATGTCTTTTCAACATACGGTGATAGTCAAAGTAGGGGGGTTTCTTTGTTAGTTAGGCGCACCCTTTCTGCAACGGTTAGCGTTGTTCACGCGGATACTGATGGTAGACTGATCGTGGCCGATGTTGCCGTGGCAAATAGAGCGTTTCGAGTCGTCGTGGTTTATGCGCCCAATTGCGTACGGGAGCGGGTTTCCTTTTTCCGGCGGTTGGAGGTGTTTCTCGGGGGTTCGAAACGGTTAGTCTTAGTGGGTGATTGGAATGCCATCCTTGATCCCAGGGTAGATAAGGTGGGCGGGACTAGAGGGACGGATGGGTGTGAAACCAGTCTGTTGGACCTGATGGCTAAATGCGATCTGGTAGACAGGTATCGGGTGGATCATCCGGGGCGGGAGATGTGGACGTGGCTCTCTAGCAGGCCTTCCGTTTCAAGTACTTACTTGGATCGGTTGTTAGTTAGAAGAGGCAACATAGAATACATATCTTGTCCCACGTTCCACTGGTTAGGCCACTCTGACCACAAACTACTTGTGGCCAGATTAGATCTAGATAGTAACCCCAAGTTAGCTGGGTACTGGAAGTTAAATACCTCCTTACTGGAGATAGATGACTTCCGGGAAAGGCTAACTAAACACATTCAGAAGGGATTAGTGGGGGCGGTTACCGGGAATAAGTGGTGGGTAAACGCCAAATCTAGCATTAGAGACTTCTCTGTCAAATATGGCCAACGCCTCGCGCTAGATAGGGCCAAGGCAGAGAAGCGTCTAGAGGATAGACTATCCCGGGCGGTGGCAGGGGGGGATTCCCTAGAAATAGGCCTAGCTAAGGCGGACCTGAGTCGTTTGGCTAGCGAACGATATCAGGGCCAGGTAATTAGGGCTACAATTAAAAAGATGCCCAACGAAGCTGTGAATGTGGATAGATCGGAACGTGTCCGTTCGCTCGGGCGCAAATCGGATAATTACATTCGTAAGATTCAGAGCCCGGAAGGGCACTCCTTAGTGTCGGCTCGGGGGATTTGCGAGCGGTTTCGGGTGCACTTTGAAGATCGTTTTGCACAGCTGTCCAGGCTCCGCGTCCAGGAGTTTGGTAACTATTTAGCTGGCTCGCCCCGCCTGGAGGCGGCCCGAGCGGCTAGTTGCGATGGTCGGGTTGCAGAGTGTGAGGTCGTAGCTGCTATGAAGCAGGTCGCCTATAATAGATCACCAGGACTCGATGGACTGCCCTACGAGCTATACTTGAGGATGTCGCACATGTTTGTCCCGATTCTGACGGGTGTGTTTAACCACTGGTTTGACACGGGATCTATCCCGAGTCAGGTTACCAAAGGCGTGGTCACACTTCTGAAGAAGAAGGACACACATGTTGGGGGGTTGGATGATTTTAGGCCCATCACGTTGTTGAACACGGATATTAAAATCCTGGCCCGAGTGCTGGCGAATCGTTTGCAGGTCGTTATCACTGACTTGATCGAACCGGATCAGACTTATGCTGTGAAGGGGAGATCAATTCAAAACAATTTGCATTTGATTCGTACAGTCCTAGAAAACCTAGAAGACGACACTGAAGCCGCGCTGATCAATTTAGATCAGTCCAAGGCGTTCGATAGGGTGGATCATCGTTTCCTGATGGCTGTTTTAGAGACCGCCGGCTTTGGGTCCGGCTTCTGCAGATGGATTTCCATTTTGTATGCTCGTCCGACGGCAGTTGTGCAGGTCAACGGGGTGCGGTCGGCGCCGTTCGCGGTTTCTCGGTCGGTGCGACAGGGGTGTCCGTTGTCGCCCTTGCTGTATGTCCTCGCGCTGGAACCATTCCTTAGGAACGTGAGGACTAGGGTGGCTGGACCGGCCCTGCGCGGAATTGCTCTTCCTGGTGGTGCGCGAGCCAGGGTTTCCGCGTTTGCCGATGATGTCACCGTATTTGTTTCGAGCGTGGTAGATATTATTACGGTGATTAAGGCTCTCAAGCGTTATGAAAAAGTTACAGGGGCTGTAGTCAATCTCAGCAAATCCGTTGGCCTGAGGTTGGCCGCTTGGCGGGGCTCGAATGCTTTGCCTGGCGCATTTGTCTGGACGGATGGCCCGGTCCGAATTCTGGGTGTTTGGTTTGGACCCGGTCTGTGTCTAGATAAGAACTGGTCGGAAGTACAGAGCAAGGTCGAAGCGTCTGTGAGGGTTTGGCTTCGAAGGGGATTGTCCCTTAAAGGCAGGGCGGAAGCATGCGCCACTTACGTGTTTCCGCTGATCCTTTACCGATTGGCTGTACTTCCTCTGCCTGCGGTCCGAATGGCGGCCTTAACGCGTGCGCTCTTCTCACTGTTGTGGAATGAGCGACGGCCGCTTGTCCGTAGACAGGTCTGTACTCAACGTCTTGAAGATGGGGGCCTGGGGATGCCTGACCTGGCAAGTCATAAAAACGCCGAAAGGTTGGCATTCCTGGGTAGAACTCTGATCGAGGAGTGTGATTGGGGTCCCGCGGTTGGTGAGGCTTTTCCCAACCTTATCCCCAATCACTTAATTGAATGCCAAAGAAGGCCGAGAGGGCAGTCAAGATTCCTCAACGAATGCCGAAATGCGCTTAGAGCGATGCCAGGGTCCTTAGACCTTGCACAGCCTAGAAGGGCATTATATCGGGGATTAGTGGTGGGGACCGCTTCGGACCCGCTTGGGGAGCGGCTGCAGCTGTCGGAGGGGGAGGTTCGCTCTCTATGGAATTGGGCGCCAGGCCGGGGATATCTTAATAATTCCGAATTTTCCCTGACGTGGCGATTGGTTAGAAACGCTTTACCCCTCAATGACATATTGTTCAGAATTGGTAGTACGTTTAGTCCTTTTTGTCCACGGTGCGAGGAAGATAGCTTAGAAACTGTATAACATGCTTTTTATACTTGTTCCAAGCTCCGTGAATTCTGGGAGTATGTCAGTGAGGTCACGGCCCGCATCGTCCCCGATCAGGTGACGATCCTGGATTTAGCATCCGTAGTCTATAACGTAGATCCCTTGTGGCCTAGGGAGGAACGAATGGTGTTCCTAGCGACCTTGGCCGTAGCTAGACTGGTAGTGTGGGTTTCACGCATAGAGATAGGGCGTGGGGGGAGCCGCCTTCTCATCGGGATCTGATTTTGTATTTTAAACACCAACTTAAAATCAAAATCAGATGCGATAGAAGGAGGTTATCTCGCTCACAGTTTAGTAGGAGGTGGATTCACACCGCTAGTTTATGTGCGTTCGTACGAAACAGGCTTGAGTACGTGTTCCCTGCTTAGGCATGGCACACGCCGACCGGATAAGCAACCCCCAGACAAAAATAAGACAATCCCGTAGTGGATCAGTCCCTTAGCTAGTTGGTATAAATGAGCTCCATGTCCCCAACCTTTATTTTAGGTGTTAGAATACCTCCAAAGAAGCCCAGTCCTGATTTATTTATTTTAGTCCAAACCTGTCCCAATGGTATTTTTCTTGGAGGTCACCGAATATCCCCTTCCCCCCCTTTATTTTGTCCGTAGTTGTGCCCATTCCCTCTTAGGAAGTGCTCCCTTGTTTTCGGCTGATACCGGAAAACAGGAAGCATTTCAAAATTAAATAGGTAAGGGTGTGTCCTGATTAACACATTCATCGCTTAACGTTTTATTTGGTTCATTTATTTTCTATTACTGTTATTTTTCTTTATTTTGGGGTGTTTTAAGGCTCTCATTACCCCCGCCCATCACCCGCATATATCATACGCATCACAATTTCACCCCTCATATATCATACGCATCACCCTCATTGTTTCATTATGAAATAAATCATTGTTATAAAAAAAAAAAAAAAAAAAAAAAGGTCATTGTAAATATTGTTCATATCATCTGGGGTTTTAAGTAGATCCAACCCCTAGAGTGTATGTGGTATTGTGGTGACTGCAACTAGTTATAGGGAATAGACCAAGTGGACGACCCCCGACCCCCATTCTCCCCCCACACCCTTTTGGCCTCATGCCACATTCGGAAAGAGTATCTTTCATATTTTATATAATTTTAATCTTAAAATTTTGTAAAGTCTGAAATATTTCTTTTTTGAATAAATATTTAAATAAATAGAAAAGAGGGTTTACGTCTTTTCTATTTACCTTTGGCTGTCCCCGACATCCAAAGACCAGCTACCAGCCCCTCTTGGGCTGGTTAAAGCTTTGTTTTTGCATTGTTTTTTCGCCTCCTGTTGAGGCCATTAACTGTTGTTTCTATTTTTTCCAGGTTTGTCTCTCTCCCCGGGCTCGACTTAAATAGCTGGCCGGTCTGCGTCTGAGGTGGTTCGGAGTCACATCCAACATAATCCTCAGCCAGGCCAAATCGGCGGGTCTGAGCCAGGGAGAAGACGCAGAGGGGGAGAGTAGCTGGTCCGGGCTCCAGGGCACAAATGCCTAGCCCGGGGTCCAGTTCCCAGAGGGGGCTTCGGCCCAATCTGGGGGCCGGATCAGGCCCAGAAAAGGTTCCACCACGCGGTCCGGGCTCCGCTTCTTTGCCTAGCCCGGGTTCTGGTGGGCGTGTCCCTGACACGCCCGCCGGTTCAGGCCCAGTCGATAGACGGAGAGGTGCGGTCGGTGCTGTCCCCCGTACCATCACTGTAGAGGGGTCCGTCGCACTAGGCGGCGGCTCCTGGAGTAGTACCGACACTGCTGTCCCCGGCAGTGGTAGGCATAGGCCAGCTGGGAGAGGTGATCCATCTCGGTGGGATCAGCAGAGGAAGAGGGCTTTAACTGTCAGCCCTCCCGCCCATAGGAGGACAGAACTCCTAGGGTCGGGATTAAGACCTTCCACCTCTGCTGATTTCTCCACATTGAGAACCACCGGGCTGGATCAGGCGTTTAGAAACGACGTGCCGGACGACCGGGAAGAGGCTATCAACATGCTATCAATGCTGGACTCTCAGCTTAATTTCACGGTGAGCCAGGATCTGCAGTGCAGCAGTGATGAGAGCAGCCAGGAAGAAGGTCCAGTGGCAGTAGCGAGAGTATCCCGTCCCAGGAGGAAGAAGGGGGCCGCTCGTTCAGACCAAAAAAGTGGGGCGGTTGGTGTCACACCAACCCCAAAACCATCATCCCCGGCTGAGAGCCCGGCAGATTGGCCTACACTGCCGGGAACCAGCACGCAGTCAACTTGCTCAACAATCCCGCCGGGGCAGGGAACACCACCATCACCAAAATCGCCGATGCCAACAACACCAACACCAACGCCCTCGGCAGCAGTGAAAGAGTGGGGTCCTCAGTCCCAACTGACACCAGACGATTATCGGCAGTTGTTTGACTCAAAATATAAGGAATACACTGCCGGTAATATTATTAAACCCCTGCCAGGCGTGGTTGAAAAGTTGTCAAAAAGAATAGTGTCCATAGTAACCACGGACTGGAAGAAAAAAGGCCTGACAGGGGTTCCGAAAGATACCATGGCGGAGGTGCTGGGGGACCTCCAGATACCTGCGACGTACATTTGTCGTCGCAGCTATGCCATGTGGGACCTGCTGCTGCCGACCGAAGATGACGCAGTCAAATTGTCTAAGTCAGAATTAACATGGAAAAATCTGCGCTTCAAGCCGGAATATCTGAGCAGGAGGCAAACAAAAGTTAGTATTTTAGGCGTCCCCTGGTTCCTTGACTCGATGCAACTAGGAGCCATCATGAGTCAATATGGGGACGTCGAAGCTGTCCTCCCGGCACGTGGTCCCCGTAGCCTTATGGTAGGGGACTATACGATCAAGATGCGTGTCGACAAGGAGGGCTTTAGAAACATCCCGTCCCTGCTCAGAAGTGACACTTGGACAATGAGTGTCATCGTCGAGGGGCGGAAACCGCAATGTTGGCATTGCCAACAAATAGGACACATGATGAGGGAGTGCCCTAAGCGGGTCAATATAACAACAGCAGTAGAAAAACCAAAGAGTGTGACACCAGCAGCCCCTGAGAAGCCAGCCGGAGGGGGCACAACAACAACAACACTTGAGGGCTGGAACACCGTGGTCGGAAGAAAAGGGAAGACCGTGAAGACCCCCTCCACAAGAGAGCAGCCCCCTGATGAACAAGGTCAGCCAGTTCCCACAGGGTCGTCCACGAGTCCTTCCACCAGCAAAACAAAAGGAGAGACTGTGAGCGGCCTAAAGAGAAAAAATCCGGTCTCCTCATCTGAGTCGGACGGGGAGCAGGAAAAAGACGACGTAGCAGCAGAAAACAACGACGGCAGCAGTGAGGCTTGTGTGGCAGAGTGCCAAGGCCGCAAGAACAATAAGAAGCTGCAAAAAGCCAAAAAGACCAAGGAGGCTGGGTCCCGTTCCCCATCCCCCATGAATGTAGAGAAGACTGTCTCTACGGTTCAGTCACCTAAAACCCCAACCCAAACCCCATCGGCTGAACCAAAATCCCCACCCCTTTTTGATTCCCCAGCGGTCGCTAGATCATTGTCCCGGGAGAGGCCGGAGACACCCTGCAGCAGAAGAGCTGCCTCTGCTTCTCCTATACGGAGAGATAAGACAAAGAAGCTCCCCAACTTCCAGGAGATCGGATATGCGACGTAGACCCCCTTCACGCTGATAGTTATATCACGCAGCGTCATAGGGGTCTACTTAGGCCGCTCCGAAACTTAGATAAAATTGAGGGAAAGAAAATTTCCAACCCAAAGAATTTCCCAGACGCCCCCTTAGTCATGACCTTTGTGCGCCACACAAAAGTTGGTCGCACGAAGGCCATGTGGAATATGATAGAGGAGGCGAAGGGGGCGATCCCAAATATTAAACTGGTGGAAGATGGGCACGACTCCCTTAACCAGCTGGCGTCAAGATGTGAAGGACGGGTCCCTATTTACGTCCACCCTTGTTTTTATAGGGCCCTGAAATTAACCTTTCCCCTGGATGTCGGAGGTATTGCGCGAGATGGACGAGTAACGTCCGAGTTGCTTTCGGGCAACCTCGCCCAATCCTGCGGCACCCTTGGACCAAAAGACTTTAGGCCGGTGGTTGCGGATATCTAGGCACAATGGCCACGTCCTTGAGCCTGTGTAGTTTGAACGTAAGGGGCATGAGGTGCCGAAGCAAAGCCGCTAGGGTACTGAGGGACCTCATGTCCATGAATATAGATGTGGCTACGTTACAAGAGACTCACTTCAATTCCGTTGACGATCATCGGGTGCTGGAGGGGCATTATGATGTCTTTTCAACATACGGTGATAGTCAAAGTAGGGGGGTTTCTTTGTTAGTTAGGCGCACCCTTTCTGCAACGGTTAGCGTTGTTCACGCGGATACTGATGGTAGACTGATCGTGGCCGATGTTGCCGTGGCAAATAGAGCGTTTCGAGTCGTCGTGGTTTATGCGCCCAATTGCGTACGGGAGCGGGTTTCCTTTTTCCGGCGGTTGGAGGTGTTTCTCGGGGGTTCGGAACGGTTAGTTCTAGTGGGTGATTGGAATGCCATCCTTGATCCCAGGGTAGATAAGGTGGGCGGGACTAGAGGGACGGATGGGTGTGAAACCAGTCTGTTGGACCTGATGGCTAAATGCGATCTGGTAGACAGGTATCGGGTGGATCATCCGGGGCGGGAGATGTGGACGTGGCTCTCTAGCAGGCCTTCCGTTTCAAGTACTTACTTGGATCGGTTGTTAGTTAGAAGAGGCAACATAGAATACATATCTTGTCCCACGTTCCACTGGTTAGGCCACTCTGACCACAAACTACTTGTGGCCAGATTAGATCTAGATAGTAACCCCAAGTTAGCTGGGTACTGGAAGTTAAATACCTCCTTACTGGAGATAGATGACTTCCGGGAAAAGGCTAACTAAACACATTCAGAAGGGATTAGTGGGGGCGGTTACCGGGAATAAGTGGTGGGTAAACGCCAAATCTAGCATTAGAGACTTCTCTGTCAAATATGGCCAACGCCTCGCGCTAGATAGGGCCAAGGCAGAGAAGCGTCTAGAGGATAGACTATCCCGGGCGGTGGCAGGGGGGGATTCCCTAGAAATAGGCCTAGCTAAGGCGGACCTGAGTCGTTTGGCTAGCGAACGATATCAGGGCCAGGTAATTAGGGCTACAATTAAAAAGATGCCCAACGAAGCTGTGAATGTGGATAGATCGGAACGTGTCCGTTCGCTCGGGCGCAAATCGGATAATTACATTCGTAAGATTCAGAGCCCGGAAGGGCACTCCTTAGTGTCGGCTAGGGGGATTTGCGAGCGGTTTCGGGTGCACTTTGAAGATCGTTTTGCACAGCTGTCCAGGCTCCGCGTCCAGGAGTTTGGTAACTATTTGGCTGGCTCGCCCCGCCTGGAGGCGGCCCGAGCGGCTAGTTGCGATGGTCGGGTTGCAGAGTGTGAGGTCGTAGCTGCTATGAAGCAGGTCGCCTATAATAGATCACCAGGACTCGATGGACTGCCCTACGAGCTATACTTGAGGATGTCGCACATGTTTGTCCCGATTCTGACGGGTGTGTTTAACCACTGGTTTGACACGGGATCTATCCCGAGTCAGGTTACCAAAGGCGTGGTCACACTTCTGAAGAAGAAGGACACACATGTTGGGGGGTTGGATGATTTTAGGCCCATCACGTTGTTGAACACGGATATTAAAATCCTGGCCCGAGTGCTGGCGAATCGTTTGCAGGTTGTTATCACTGACTTGATCGAACCGGATCAGACTTATGCTGTGAAGGGGAGATCAATTCAAAACAATTTGCATTTGATTCGTACAGTCCTAGAAAACCTAGAAGACGACACTGAAGCCGCGCTGATCAATTTAGATCAGTCCAAGGCGTTCGATAGGGTGGATCATCGTTTCCTGATGGCTGTTTTAGAGACCGCCGGCTTTGGGTCCGGCTTCTGCAGATGGATTTCCATTTTGTATGCTCGTCCGACGGCAGTTGTGCAGGTCAACGGGGTGCGGTCGGCGCCTTTAGCGGTTTCTCGGTCGGTGCGACAGGGGTGTCCGTTGTCGCCCTTGCTGTATGTCCTCGCGCTGGAACCATTCCTTAGGAACGTGAGGACTAGGGTGGCTGGACCGGCCCTGCGCGGAATTGCTCTTCCTGGTGGTGCGCGAGCCAGGGTTTCCGCGTTTGCCGATGATGTCACCGTATTTGTTTCGAGCGTGGTAGATATTATTACGGTGATTAAGGCTCTCAAGCGTTATGAAAAAGTTACAGGGGCTGTAGTCAATCTCAGCAAATCCGTTGGCCTGAGGTTGGCCGCTTGGCGGGGCTCGAATGCTTTGCCTGGCGCATTTGTCTGGACGGATGGCCCGGTCCGAATTCTGGGTGTTTGGTTTGGACCCGGTCTGTGTCTAGATAAGAACTGGTCGGAAGTACAGAGCAAGGTCGAAGCGTCTGTGAGGGTTTGGCTTCGAAGGGGATTGTCCCTTAAAGGCAGGGCGGAAGCATGCGCCACTTACGTGTTTCCGCTGATCCTTTACCGATTGGCTGTACTTCCTCTGCCTGCGGTCCGCATGGCGGCCTTAACGCGTGCGCTCTTCTCACTGTTGTGGAATGAGCGACGGCCGCTTGTCCGTAGACAGGTCTGTACTCAACGTCTTGAAGATGGGGGCCTGGGGATGCCTGACCTGGCAAGTCATAAAAACGCCGAAAGGTTGGCATTCCTGGGTAGAACTCTGATCGAGGAGTGTGATTGGGGTCCCGCGGTTGGTGAGGCTTTTCCCAACCTTATCCCCAATCACTTAATTGAATGCCAAAGAAGGCCGAGAGGGCAGTCAAGATTCCTCAACGAATGCCGAAATGCGCTTAGAGCGATGCCAGGGTCCTTAGACCTTGCACAGCCTAGAAGGGCATTATATCGGGGATTAGTGGTGGGGACCGCTTCGGACCCGCTTGGGGAGCGGCTGCAGCTGTCGGAGGGGGAGGTTCGCTCTCTATGGAATTGGGCGCCAGGCCGGGGATATCTTAATAATTCCGAATTTTCCCTGACGTGGCGATTGGTTAGAAACGCTTTACCCCTCAATGACATATTGTTCAGAATTGGTAGTACGTTTAGTCCTTTTTGTCCACGGTGCGAGGAAGATAGCTTAGAAACTGTAGAACATGCTTTTTATACTTGTTCCAAGCTCCGTGAATTCTGGGAGTATGTCAGTGAGGTCACGGCCCGCATCGTCCCCGATCAGGTGACGATCCTGGATTTAGCATCCGTAGTCTATAACGTAGATCCCTTGTGGCCCAGGGAGGAACGAATGGTGTTCCTAGCGACCTTGGCCGTAGCTAGACTGGTAGTGTGGGTTTCACGCATAGAGATAGGGCGTGGGGGGGGGGAGCCGCCTTCTCATCGGGATCTGATTTTGCATTTTAAACACCAACTTAAAATCAAAATCAGATGCGATAGAAGGAGGTTATCTCGCTCACAGTTTAGTAGGAGGTGGATTCACACCGCTAGTTTATGTGCGTTCGTACGAAACAGGCTTGAGTACGTGTTCCCTGCTTAGGCATGGCACACGCCGACCGGATAAGCAACCCCCAGACAAAAATAAGACAATCCCGTAGTGGATCAGTCCCTTAGCTAGTTGGTATAAATGAGCTCCATGTCCCCAACCTTTATTTTAGGTGTTAGAATACCTCCAAAGAAGCCCAGTCCTGATTTATTTATTTTAGTCCAAACCTGTCCCAATGGTATTTTTCTTGGAGGTCACCGAATATCCCCTTCCCCCCCCTTTATTTTGTCCGTAGTTGTGCCCATTCCCTCTTAGGAAGTGCTCCCTTGTTTTCGGCTGATACCGGAAAACAGGAAGCATTTCAAAATTAAATAGGTAAGGGTGTGTCCTGATTAACACATTCATCGCTTAACGTTTTATTTGGTTCATTTATTTTCTATTACTGTTATTTTTCTTTATTTTGGGGTGTTTTAAGGCTCTCATTACCCCCGCCCATCACCCGCATATATCATACGCATCACAATTTCACCCCTCATATATCATACGCATCACCCTCATTGTTTCATTATAAAATAAATCATTGTTACATAAAAAAAAAAAAAAAAAAAAAAAAAAAGTCATTGTAAATATTGTTCATATCATCTGGGGTTTTAAGTAGATCCAACCCCTAGAGTGTATGTGGTATTGTGGTGACTGCAACTAGTTATAGGGAATAGACCAAGTGGACGACCCCCGACCCCCATTCTCCCCCCACACCCTTTTGGCCTCATGCCACATTCGGAAAGAGTATCTTTTCATATTTTATATAATTTTAATCTTAAAATTTTGTAAAGTCTGAAATATTTCTTTTTTGAATAAATATTTAAATAAATAGAAAAGAGGGTGTTTAATATGAATGTCATACGCACAAAAGGAAAACGAATTTATAGGAGTATAGGTAGATAGATAGATTGGCACTAGTGAATCCAACGCTTGTCCTCAATATTATATATATGAAACATCGCAGAATACTACAGAGAAAAGTATCCAAATAACATTTCCACGCCTGGTATACAAAACGCAAAAACAATCTAAAACATAGTCTCAACCGGTACCTTAGAATCGTTTATATTTTACGACATTCGAACTTCCCAAGCCATTCAAGTCCGACAACCTAAAATTAACCGTCAACAAATCGCATCGTAAATCGTTTCTCTTTTGCGAAAGGAATTAAAATGAAACCCGGTTGTTAAAAGTTTGTCTATGAGCTATTTTGAATCCCTGTGGCATAATGAAAAAGATGGAAAGGCAGCTGAATGCGTGTTAATGTGTGCTCGTAATTCTCGCCGTTGCGTACACTCGACTGAGACTGAATGTCGTTTGGATTAAATAGTGAACTCATTTACAGAAGACTCATTGCAATGTGTGTCCTTTCTTTTTAGTGCCACTCATTGCCACTCTACCATATACCAACATCAGGTTCCGTTTGTTTCAAAATTAATGTGCTCGTAGTTTGATTACTGCAGAGGAAATACAGAAATATTTTCCCTTTTTATTGGTACGATATAATCATACGCTATACCTGTTATGGCTCAGATAGGTAAAACCTAATGTTTTATAATCACAACGTCAAAAATCACACTATTAAAGTAAGTAGCTCTTCAACGTTTGGAACTAAAAATGTACCAGGCTTTACTTTTTTTTATGACAAAACGCGTTCTGTCATACGCGATGCACAACCATCGTTCATTGCTAGTAAAAGTGCATTGAGAATGGGGTTGACTGTTTAGAAAAATAAATTCTGGAGCACAAAAGGCTTTAGAAGGCTTTACTTTTGGAATGGCTCTTTAATATATATATATATATATATATATATATATATATATATATATATATATAATATATATAATAGGTCAATAAAAGTACGAAATGAAGAAACAAAACTATATATTGATGGATATAGAATGGATCATTTATTGAATAATGGAATACAAGCAAAATTTGGGGAATTAAAGGGACTCTTGATGCCAGGGCATTTCGAAACTTGATGCTTCTCATCAGAAGAGTAGAGAACGTACTAGGTAGTATGGGGAAGATACGGCGTCTAGCGTAAGGTTCTTTAGGGACGAAAAAGACTAAGAGAAATTATAGAATGTTAGGGGAAGCTTTATTGAATTCTAAATAAATAAAGAAGAAGCTTGTTATATATAGTGTGATATATAAGATTATATATGGTCTTGTGTTATATATAAGATTATATATGGTCTTTAACTTTAATAAGCGGTATATGTTTTAGGGTTCAATTGGGGTGTATTGTTGCTGTCTGGTAATTTATTTTAACAGTTCGTGGGGTGTCTATTATCTATGGAGTGGTATTTTTGACAGGTGCAACCTAAACGGCGAAAGGCGGCTATAAAATCGCTTATAATGTTGGGGGGTATGCAAGATTGTAATATTGATTAGTTAATATGCTGCAATATTTTTAAGTTTCTTCTTTTTTGTATATAGGGAGTATGATTATAAGGGGCGGACGGAGATCCGATGGCAATGTCTATGAGTGCGTTTAACTCGAAGCAAAAGGTTTAAGGATACACATAGTTGGCAAGGTGGAAGAGTAAGGAGACATTTACTACTTATAAAAGTGGTAATAATATGAATAATAGTAGGGTAATTATAATGATGACAATGATAATAATAATGATAATTATAATGATATATATATATAGCGTGTCATGAGGCTATGAAAAAATCCAATAAAGTGCTCGATCGTGGATGTGAGAGCTGAAGATACAATATTTATTACAACACTATATATACATATTTCAAAGTCGCACTAGCGGTTTCATTGCGCTGAATCAACCATAAGAGGTTGGAAAGAGTCAGCGCAATGAAACCGCTGGTACGAGCTTGAAATATATATATATATATATATATATATATTTATATATATATATATATATATGTGAATGTTGATTAATTAGGTAGTTAAATATAGCACTGTTTCCGAACGATTCATAATAAATATCTTCGACAAAATGGTGGTAGCCAAACTTAGGTAAATATTTTCACATTTACAGTCAATAACAGAGGCTCGGAAAGGACATTTGAATTCATAAACTAAGTTAGTCCTGCCAAGCAACTTAGTGGAGTGGGAGGAGTTATTAGTTATAATCAGGTTAGACGATTTTAATTTAATATAGTTATTAATAAATTTAATTTTTTTTTATCAGGGTCTATTGTTTGCACATTTTTATTAATAATTTTTTAAATACTTTTTCCTCGACTTAGCAATTTCTACACGTGCACGACAAATATGGTGGTTACATCAGCCAGTTCCTTTCAAAAGTGAAAATCGTTAATCGGAATATGAAAAGGATCAAAAACAGAATCAATAGACAAAAACGTTTATTTTATTTAATGAAATATAGTTACGAGATAAAAAACGATATATATATATATATATATATATATATATATATATATATATATATATATATATTTTAAATTACATTTTCACCCCAAACAAGGCAAATTGCCACTTTGGTGTAGGGGGCTACTATCAGGGGCAACAACTACTGGGGTACTATGTAGGGATTTGGGCAGCAAGATGTTGGTTCACGTTACACTTGAACTTCTGCACGTCAGTACAGTTGGGGAAGCAGGGACCTGGAATGAAATTCCAAAGTCTAGCGGTTCTGGGGAAGAAACTATTGGAGTAGAAAGATCTTTTACATTAAGGGATCTCTACAGTGTGGGGGTGGGATTTAGCAGCCTGTCGGGTTTGTCGAGGGTGCTCACATCGTGGGGGCACAAGTGATTGCAGTTCGTCAGAGCATTCACCACTAAAATACTTGTAGAAAAGGCAGAGGGATGCAACATGGAACATAGGCTGAAGCTTATATATACTTACTTTTTTTTCTCAATTTTTTACCCCCCCCCTTGACTTCTTATATTTAGTAGTCATTCAACCATCTAAGTAGACCTCGACGCTCTCTTTGAGATTTTCGCAATGTTTCTTATTTGGTTTCTTGTTGCTCATTATTCCTATCATGCTTTGGATCGCCCCGAATACAACTTGCGACGTAACCGCTTGGGTAGAGCACTGGATTGAAATTCAACACCCAGGCGAAGTGGGTGAAGTGAATAATCTACTAATTAAGTATCGTATTTAATTGAAACTTGTTATACTAGTTATAGTGTTTATACTCATGATATTAACCCTACACAGAGACAGTCTATTACTTAACTAGTACATATCGATTTGGATTTTAATTTAATATAGTTATTAATAAATTTAATTTTTTTATCAGGGTCTATAACTAGTATGACAAGTTTCAATTAAATACGATACTTAATTAGTAGATTATTCATTCCACCCACTTCGCCTGGGTGTTGAATTTCAATCCAGTGCTCTACCCAATATATATATATATATATATATATATATATATACACACACACACATTGTATATTGTTGAAATATGTTGCATGGACAAAGAAACGTTACAACTAACTATTGTTTTGATTAGAAATGAGAATTTTGGCAAAAGTATTTAATAAAATGTCAGGTCGACTGAGCTAACATACCAATCATGTTTGACTCAAAGAATTGTAACCACGGCGTATCGACAGACCATAAGAGCCAAAACTTATTGAAGTCTTATTTAAAGTCGAGACGCGTTGCATAAGCAATCTATTAATCGCTTTCCAGTGGAAAGTTGCGTGAGTATACTTTGATTGGTTACCGGGAGCGGATGAGTTTTAGCGGCTCACCTATCCCTCTTCAATATAACTAAAGTTGCACGCACGTTTTTAATCAGTTCAAGTTGAATTGAGTTCCAAGTGTGTTCCAGAGATTTTGAACTGAGTACCAATGCGGTCCTAGTTCAGTCATGGGCAATTGCAAAGAGCTAAGCAGAATCAGTCAAGATGAAAAGTCGACCATATCTTCGACTCTTTCAAAGAAGCGATAAATGATAAGTTTAAAATTCACAACTTGAAGCATCGTAAAAAAACTGGTTATTAAATCCCTTGAAACAAAGACCGATGGATTGACAGACTAAACAGTTCCTGTAAAACAAGTAACAAAACAATGATGAAAATTCGTAAAATTCTGATGAAGATTTTTTTTAAGTAGAAACAAGTGAAGCATGCATGGTCCCCCGTGAATGCACAATGGATGAGGCATAAAAAATAACATTTAAATTTGAGTTCAACACCAGGCAAAACTGCTAAATAGACATACGCAGAAAATTTTGGACAAATATGGCAAAATAGTCCCCAAAATGAAGTGTTTTTATTAGGCCTAAAAGAGCCCCTGTGGCACACCCAAGAGTTATCGTAAAGTATAAACAAACAAAATATTATAGAAGTCAGTTAGTTACAACTTTTCAGAAAGTTTTATAAAAATCCAGGGTATCAATTTTTTTAATAAGCACAAAAGTGTCAATTTTAGCCATTTTAACCCGAAAGGCACTCCTAGGGGGGATTTTCTTTGTTACTTTTTTTACTCATATTATGTTTAATGCTTGTGCAAAATTTCCAAAAATTCCAAGGCGTAGTTATTGAGAAAAGTGCAGACAGACTACAGGACGAACGGACGAACGGACAAAGGTGGATTAAACTGTAAAAAGCTACGATAATTTTGTTAACATGTAGTGAAATGGAGAGAGAGAGAGAGAGCGAGAGAGAGAGAGAGAGAGAGAGTACGGAAATTTCTCCTCATTCTCTCTCACATAATTAACAATTACTGCTGATCAGATATGGGCAGCCGAAAGAAAGAAAGCAAATGGCACATGTACAACTTAACTTTGTTTTCTTGTTTGTTGTTTCATCATTTTTTTTTTGAACTTTGCACAGATTTGTTTAAACCGTTGACAAGTTTTTACAATATATTCATAACATGAACCAAAGAGAATTGATTTTCTCTTCCCTTTTCCTACCCGTATTGTCATAGTTGATTATTACTTCTCTGTCTTACTGTTGGACTGCTGTTGATGATATCTTGTACACTAATCTTAAACACAACTGTGATTTAACACCAACTACGCCGTAGAACGCACCTTTATATTATAGACGTATCACACAAAGTAACGAGAAGAATTGCTGATTTCTGACTACAGAAATTACTAATAGCAAGAATTTCAAAGAAGCGAACTTTGGGGGTGTTATATCTCTAAATGACCTGTGACCCTGATCAAACCTAACACAACATGGGCGTGTCACGAAGGTCACATTCAGTGCCCGACGTCAGATACTAAAGTAATCTTTAACAAACTGGGCTTGAACGATACAATTGATGTCTGTAGACTCACAGTTTGAAAGGTTTATAAACCTAATGTCAAGAAAATATTTTGGTACACTGTCTACCACGATATTGTCGTGTGACTGTTCCAGTAACCGTAAGTTTTTACCATTTTGTTGTGCAGCTGGTTTCAGGCGATTTAACCCACTCCTCTTCAACATATAAAACCTTGCTGTTCAGATTTGTCTGCAAACATTCTAAAGTGTACCTATTAGCACTTTAAGATCGCTCTATGAAGTACTGTTTCCTCAAGCCTCTCAGATTTAGGTATCATAATCAACCAAAACACTCCTTTTGCGGGTGATATTTTCCCTCTCTCGGTAATGGCTTTTACAGTTCGGTGTTTCCGTTTTACAATATAATTTCCGCTCGGCTATTAAGCCGTAATATAATACTGCCAAATAATCTAATAACCCAGCATCCTTCGAAGTATTTCCGAACAGAACGTCGCCCTATTGTCCATTAGAATCTATTTAACTAATCCATGCTAAAAATTTTTTTCCCAATTCTCTTGCAATGATGTCTGCTGTTTCTGTTCGAATCTCTCTCCAAATGGCAAATCTTACTGGGCCACAACCTACCATAGCTAAGTATATTCCTCTTTTATAATGTGTGAATTTAATAGATAACCGCATCCAATCTGAGGCCACTTGAACCTCCCCTGATTCATGAATGGTTTATGGCGGCTTACCCAATAAAGCATCGATCACAGTGTTTGATTATCTTTCGCAGACTATTCTTCCATAATAGATAAACCAGTCTTTTTACTCTGATATGTTGTGTTGAGGGGGGAGAGGATGGTCTGGTTGTGTGATAGACGATCCCGTCCCCGTGTGCATAGTGAATGTATTGGATCGTAGAAGGATTGAAAAGGTCGCATACTGGTGACGAAAACACACCGGTATATATCAGCGGAAGAATGCAATTTATTTGCATAAATTTATATGAGAAATATTAAGAAAGAGAGAGAAAGAATAAGAGTTATTTGAGAGATGAGTAACGTTACATGTGATTGAAGAGAGGCTTACAGGTTCGTCAGATAAGCTGGTTGGTGGCCGATGCCACCAGAACGGTACTTGATTACATGTTGACTGCTTGAGGGTCTAGCGCGAAAAGGAAAGAAATATGAGAAACAGGAAGTGACATAGCTAGGTCGCTCTCCGGTAAAGGGCGACAATCGAGTAAGTCTCGCTCGGAGTTTCAACTCCCACAGGTGTAGGTTATGCAAATCACTTTTTTCCTGTTCGTAATTGTTTTCTATGATTTAAGCCAGTCTTTAGTCACGGTGGCCAATATTTTCCCCTCATTTTTGCTAGAGGGCACAAACGTTAAACTTTTAATCGAACTCATCAATCATTTCTCTTACAATCACTAAACGTCGTATGATAATTAATTCTGCTCTTATTTTTGTTTCGAATTCTTTTTCTCATCAGTTCTAAAATTAATCCCACGAACAGTAACTAAAATAGTTCGGATCTCGATTTTTCAGAGCGTATTTCAATGCAAGATTCGCGCGCTTTATCGGTTTCCAACTCGGCGACGTTGATGCGATTATAATCAAATTTTCTTCTTAATCATGCTGCATCCTCGACTATCACATCATTAATTTCAACACACGCGTCAGTAGTCGTGCTGCTTGCAAATCACCATACAATGCCTTTTTCTAATTTGGAAACATCGTCTCTTTGTAGAATCTCTTCCACAAATTCTCGTAACATTCCGACCGTTTCGCTATTCACTATATATTCCCATTCAATTCTTTCTGTTCTTCTTTTTAATAGATGCAGATGGTTCTAAGTCATCCAGATATTGGCTGGTAATTCACCAGTTTTTCATGTCTTTTTCTCTCGTAAATATAAATTTTCTTGCACTGCCCGTACTGAACGGGAGACCAAACGCTACTCCTCCCTTTAACAGTTTCGGTGATTTTACCGTTAGACCAAAATTGTCAGCATGACATACAAGTTCCACTGCTGGCACTACTGTTTTATTAACCAAAATATCATCTATATACGAATCTGTGTTTTTCCTCATGAGGTCCTTTTTATAAAGCAAAATTTTCAAAATTTTTGCTATGATTCTTAGCGAAACACTTTACTCGAACTACAATCTAGTCAGACAATAAGCTTTCCTTTATTCCGGATCAACCAGAACTTTCAGAAATGTCTTGCAACAGGAATTTGTAACTATGTTGATTTCAAATGGTCATCTGCTTCCACTTTCGCATAGCTTTTTCCGCAGACATCAATAGCGTCTTCACCAAAGTAACACATGATACAGTTATTTAGTTCTCCATAATCGAGAACTGGTCTAGTACTAGGATTCCTTCCACAAGCCACCGTTTAATTGTATTATTGAAGCCGACCGTTTGTTTTTCAGTTTGTTTTGTTTAACTGTGGAACTAATTGCTAGTACTACCAGCCCTCCTGCCCCCCCTCTCCTGATTTGGCCGTTAGCGGAGGGATACACTGAAATCAGCAGGCAGAGTACAATTTCACGATTTCCTTCCTTTTGTCTCTCCCATTCCTTTATTGACAGCCATGGGATAAGGACACATCTTTTTTGGCTCTCTGGAAAAGGGAGGGGGTCCAACATGTTAGTTATGGAGTAACTAGATAGTTAGTTTCAAAGAGTTTTTCAAGTTAATTGTTATCATTGGTAAATTGTTTTTGTTGAAATATATTGTAATATTTTTGTAAAAAAAATAGATAAGATTCTTTCACGTATATGTTACAAGTTGTGTTGTGCGTTGTTATGCCTGCCTTAAATGTCGAGACGGTGCCAGCAACCTAAAGAATATTCCAGCAAGAGACGTCATCCTGAGAGAAGGAAGGAGCTAGCCACACCCAAAATCCTAAGGTATGCATTTACTCTTCAACTCTGACAAAAGACGTCTAACCGACGGATCCTCATATCCATTATCGCATTGACCGGGCCATCGTGTCTCAGTTTGGCACCGTTTCCATAGTGTTATATAATAACCCTTTCTTTAATAGTAGAGGTTCCATTTAACAGTCTACCCCATCCCATAAAATTACGTGCAAACATCCAAGTCCACCACTTAACACCGAGGTTTTTCATAATTTTTTCGGTTTATGTTTATTCTTGTACCTATTTACTATGCCTCCTCAAGATCAAAGTGCAGCATCTGAAGAACAAATGATATTTATTTGCTCCCCCACCGAGCAAATTAGGCACAAGGCCGATTTTTAATGTGAGGAGTGAAGGGAGGGGGAAGGGAAAAAGGGGACCAGCTCCCGAGAGGTGGGAAATGGGAGCTGGTTAAAGGTCAGGCATGTGGCGTTGCCCCCACATCT